>NC_047140.1:9060725-9364059 GCF_009829125.3 Periophthalmus magnuspinnatus | reverse complement strand
GTTTATTATTTACTTATGTTACATTTTAATTTAAACATACACATGTTCAAAACAAATATTGATTTTACTGAAAACAACTGTAAAGCTGATTTATTTGGAGTTAAAAAACATAGACATGATGACTACATTTCTAGGTATATGTATATATAAGTAAGTTTGGTTCTCAAGATGATTATACAATCAGAAATGAGCCTCACATGACTCTCTCTCTCTCTCTCTCTCTCTCCATTCTGAGTTTCAATGCAGAAATCCAGTTGGTTTAATCCAAAAAGGACTCTCTCTGATCTGAATGGTTACTACACCTTTAATTAGTGCTAGTGCAGCCTCTGCAACTCACTGAGTGAATTCTGGAGGTTCTTTCACATGAGGCCTGTCCATAAACAGAGAGTGAGACACTTGTATGTCTCTCTGTCTGCAGGTTAAGGCCCTGGACACACAGGGCCTGTTGGGATTGTAGTAACTTTTTTAAAACTGTAAGAGCCTAGGACACATACAGATCCTTTAAAACACGTGACTGTTTGCTCCATTTGTTGTTCTCTCTTTAGGCTTTATCCTAAACTTTAGTATTAATAGTATTTCAATTTTATGTGTCTAGAAATTGCTTCTCGGAACTAAATGAAATATAAAAAGCACCACCAGAGGGTGCAAAGCAACTGGGATCTGCAGCACTGTTAAAGAGAACATTAAAATGGTACAAAACACCCAAACTCCTCCCACAACCACATCGCAAATAGAAAACGGGGCAGTACCTGTGAAGTAAAAGGGAGAGTGAGTGGGGAAGAGGTCTGGGGGACGAAAGAAAAGAGTGAGGAAGAGCGGAGAGGAACAAAAATCAAGAGTGAGGTGGTAGAAGTGGCGGGTGTAAGAACAGTGTGATTGGCCTAACAGGTGTTTACACTTCAAACTCTGCCCCTGCAGTCAGTGATGACCTGCTGCCTGCAGTGTCTTCTGCTGAAGGAAAGACAATTTGATCATAAACATGTTTTTCTTGTCTTCAATGGATACACACCAAGACTTTTTATGGACCTGTGCAATACTTTGTTTTAAAACACACAGATTTTTGGAAGTAAACTCCTCCCTATTATTACTTAGACCAAAATAAATAAATCAAACTTCAACTGTTCTTTTTTTTTTTTTTTTGCAGCCACTTGGGTTGGAGGAGGCTTCATAGTGGGCATTACTGAGATGGTGTACACCCCCTCTATGGGTCTGAGCTTGGCTGTCCTCATGTTAACCTCCTACTCAGTATCATTTCTACTCTGTAAGTATAGTCTTTTGCATATTTTAACAAAATATAGAGTGGTCAAAACATTCATGAATTTATGTTTTAATAGTAAAGAGCATATTTTGTCTCAAAGCTTCACACACACAGAGGGTGCATGAGACACAAAACTCTTTACCATTAATGTGTTATAAATAAAAACTGCAAGATTAAGTCTCCATTTATGAATCGACTCAAGGCAAACTCACAGCAACTCCCTTTGTCATAAAGACTACTATAAACACTATATCTATAGTTACGTCTATAGATGTTATAGTGTGAATATCACAATGAAGCATTTCTCTCCACAGTTCTGTTGAATTTTTATAAAAGCAAAATACAACATGAGGCCAGAAGTCTGAGCAATGAACTGTTGTCTGGAGCATCCGTCCACAGTCCAGTGTGAGGCTACAACTCACAGACAGGGGGCGGTCAGAGCATAGGAGCAGGGGCATCAAAAATCTTGCATAAGGCACCAAATAAGCTACAGTCAGCACTGAACACTACTTTACATGTTGTCTTTTGTTCAGGTGGATGTGTGTTTGCCAAACCCTTACGAGACCAAAAGTGTGTGACCATGATGGACCCCTTCTACAGAAAGTACGGCAAAGGCTTCACCGCTGTTATGTGCATGGTCTCATTGTTTATTGACATGCTGTGGATGGCTTCAACACTTATCGGTTTGGGTAAGACAAAATTCTCACCAGAAACACTCACATATACTTTACACTAACCTGGGTATCACATTTTAAAAGTGCCACAATGGAACAAGTAAAACCTTTTATAGAACAAAAGGATTCCAGATGTTAGCCATATGCAGAGGCATAAGTGACAGCGGTGAAGTGAATTTGAACTGAGCAACATAAACTGGGCAAATGTGCTCTGATTCATATGAACTAAAGGTAGGCCATGTAGTGGGATGGGAGCACAAAACGACCAGGGGGATAGGAGCAACTCCCAAGCCGTAGTGAATTATTACTTGCCAAATGAGATTTACACAAATCACTCTATAGATCATTGTAAAATCTAGGCAAGGCAGGTTTATTTGTGTAGCACAATTCAAACACAAAGTCCTTCAAAGGGCTTTAAGAAGAAGAAGAAGAAGAAGAAAGACATTAAAATCACAATACAAAACATCAAAAAGTAAACAATCATCATAGAATTAACATTAAACGAGAATAAAAAACCTTTCTATTTTATCGCAAATGTTCTTCTCAGCTGAGGTGCCAGGAACAAACATCTTGATTGACCTTAAATGACTGAAACGTCACATTCACTTGACCCATACTGTCTGCTCTTCATCTTGGCTCTTACTTCAGGGTCAAATTTTGTTTTTTATCTTCATCAGGTGCAACCATCAATGTGGTCCTGGACCTGTCGTACACCACCAGCATCTGGATCTCTGCAGCTGTGGCCATCACCTACACTCTGATGGGAGGACTCTACTCTGTGGCCTACACGGACATCATCCAACTGAGCCTTATCTTCTTCGGCATGGTGAGTCCTTAAACATTTTATATGCATTATAATTATTCATCAATTTTCTAAGCAGCGAGGTTCCTCTTCACATGTACCTCCTCCAGCTCTTCCAGAGAGATCCCGAGGCATTCCCAGGCCAGCCAAGAGACATAGTCCAAGGATGTGCCCAAAAGTAAATCGAGAACTTTGCTTTTTGAGGGCTCTTGGTCAAATAAGACTCCCCAATTTTCTAACAGTAGAGCTGGACTCAAGCTACACCAACATTAATAATAATAATAACAATGTATTTTATTTATAAGCGCTTTTCAAAACACCCAAGGAAACTGAACAAGATAAAAACATACAAATACAATAAAACATGACAAAAAACTGACTGATAAAAGATGTGTGATTGGTACAAGAGGTAGGACAGTCTGAACAGGTGAGTTTTGAGTCTGGATTTGAAGAGTGGAAGAGAGTTTAAGTTGCGGAGATCAGGAGGGAGAGAGTTCCAGAGCTGGGAGGCAGAGCGGCTGAAAGCCCTGTTCCCCATGGTCACAAGTCGGGCAGAGGGTACAGTGAGCTGGAGAGAGGAGGAGGAGCGGAGAGTGCGGGCAGGAGCAGCAATGTGGAGGAGGTCAGATATGTATGAAGGTCGTGTGTTGCTTTGAAGGTAGTAATTAGAATTTTGAAGTTAATTCTCTGTTTTATGGGGAGCCAGTGGAGTTGTTGTAGGACGGGGGTGATGTGGTGGATAGTGTGGGTCCGTGTTATGACCCGGGCTGCAGAGTTCGGAAGGTGCTGCAGTTTCTGGTGGGATTTGGGGAGACCAAAGACAAGAGAGTTACAGTAATCAATGCGGGGTGAATGGGATGTCAGTGATACCGATGGAGGATAGTCTATGGAGGAGAAGGCTGTGGGAGATGGTGTCGAAGTTCGAGGAGGATGAGGATGGAGAGTAAACCAGTATCAGCTGCCATGAGGAGGTCGTTTGTGATTTTTATGAGTGCGGTTTCTGTGCTGTGGAGGGGTCGGAAGTCTGATTGAAACGTAAGTTTGAAATGGGACAGAGGTTGTTGAAATAATTGGGGTCTAAACCAGGTTTTTTAAGAATTGGAGTGACTGTGGCAGATTTGAATGATGAGGGAATCGTTCCAGAGGTAAGAGAGGAATGAATAATATTGGTGATGAGGGGAGTAGTAGTTAGACTTGGCAGAAGAAAGAGTGTCCTTGTATAATATGGTGTGGTTATTGTACATTTCTTTGTGAACAGTGAGTCCAATTTTATTGTATAGTCGTTCTAGTTATCGTCCTGTTGCTTTAAGTTGTCTGTGTGCGAGAGTGAACCAGAGTGCAGAGCGGGAGAAAGAAACGGATCTGGATTTCAGGAGAGCATGAGTGTTCAGGGGGGTATGGAGGTTATTGTTGTAGTAGGAAACTAAGTCTTCTGCAGATGTAATATTGCCCAGTGTGACTGTCTGGTTGATAACTTCTGTTAGCTCTGTTAGTTGTGATGTTTACCTTTCATGCCTCAGAGCCAGGAGACACTACTGGTCCTTTTACATATATTATGTGTCTGGGTGTGAAGAAAGCTAGTCGTGGTGCACATGAACATGGCAGTTACTGAATAAATCTGTCTGAACTAAACATGGAGTTAATAACTGGACTAACAGACAGTATATATAAGTGGACATAGCTAACCTGCTAGCTGCATTCCAAACAGGAAGTGAGCACCGGAGTTATTTTGCTCTATCCACTGTCACTATTGAAAATTCATGGCAGCTTTCTTTGTAACTGCTGCTGTCAGGCTCGTCATTCCCTGACCTTAAATGTTCATTATAAACCACTCTAGTATTTTTATGTCACTTTTGGGTCTGTAAATCAAGATATGAACACTAATAACCGACCAATCAGGTGCCTTATTTTCCTGAGGTCGGCTTCCACTTATGTTAGCAACAGATTTGATTGACAGCTATCGTACCTTGTTACTAAGCACCCATTCCCTGGTGGATAGGGACGAGTACCTTGAACAACCTTTCTCCTGACTGACTCTTTGGTTGCCGTGAAACATGCATGCAGATTTCCAAATATGAAATTTTGCTTCAAAAGAGCCACTTAACTGCTCGCCTCGATTGTCTGGAGCTGAGCCGTATGGCACCCCTCAGTCCACTTGTGCAGTCATACAGTCTGTGATCTGTTCAGATAGAGTTTTCTATGCCTTTGGGTCTATTACAAATTACTGTGAGAAGAAATTGAGCTCTACAAATGAATTTCCCTCACCTATAAAAAAACAAAAGAAAAAAAGAGTGCCAGTTATATCGTTTATGCTGACAGAAAAAAAAAAAAAAAGATGTAATATTCTGTAGATTACAACACGCTCCAAAGACAATGGTTGACCTACTTTTATGTATCAGAAAAATGACTCCTCTGTGAGTGTCCTTGAACTAAACAGAAGACTCTGAAGACCAACTTTTAAGGTAACTTAAACAAAAAATGTTTGGAAATTAAAAATAAAAATCTTCCACAATGTGAAGGGAAGTGTAAAGATGTAATTTATTAAAATTGTGTCAAAAATGTGTAAACATGACCCTTGGAGCTGTTCAGAACCTCCATGATGCAGCTGTGATTAGCTCCTAATGTTCTATGTTCTTTGTGTTTTGCAGGGCATCTGTGTGCCATTTGTGCTGGTTAGCCCTCACTCTATGAACATTGGTGAAACACTGATGAACAACACCTTGCACCCTCCCTGGATCGGTTCAGTAAACCCCAAAAAAGTTTGGATTATGATGGATGATTTTTTATTTTTGGTATGTTTGCTTAACCCTTTAAGGCAATTTAATACTTTTTTAAGTGCCTTAGACTACAATCACTCGGACATGTCACATGGTCAAATAGCTAATTACCACTAGCTTCCAGAAGACTGGGTGCCCAAACACTGTTTATACCAAACCCAGTCAGAACCCGTCCACCACTAATAATAAAAGGTTACACAGTTCAAGTCAATTAAACCTATTTTTGTAAAACCCAAAATCACACAGAAGTTGCCTCTTATGGATGAACAAGATACATGATTTAACCAACAGAAAGTTAGAAAATGAGGAATAAAACAGACATTGGTCAATAACAAGAAAACAAGCAAATGGATAAAACTCAAAAAAACAAAAACAGTGGGAAAGAAACAACTCCAGGTATGTTTTTGAGAAGGAAACATTATAACAGATTGAAAAATAGTCTAATATTGGTTACATATGCTGCAGCTGTACTTCCCTGAGTTTTAGTGCTTCAGTCGTCAGACTGCTGTCTGCATCTAACTGGTAAATACCAGTGTTTGTATGGTCCGTCAATGGTGTTTGTTCATGTTGTGACAGAATGACTAAATCCTTTGTTGCAGTCATTTGGGAGTATAGCATACCAGGCCTTACACCAGAGGACGCTGTCTGCTTCTTCAACCAGGACAGCAAAGATCACCAGCGCCATTGCTGCTTTTGGAATCCAGGTGTTTGGAATCTCTCCCATTCTGTTTGGAGCAGCCGCCTCATCCACAGGTATTAAGACTCATTTAGGTCTTATACATGCAGCGCATACAAAGTAAATTGTGCAGTTAGGGAGGGCAGGTAGAGAATTCTGTTTGGCTTGTGAGCGCTGTCACAACCTTGAGCTCCATGACTGCGTAGCCTCCTCAAGGCACAATGGGAGGCAGAAGATGTTAAAGTGCGACAAAACACCTAAACTAAACACCCATAAACTCTATAAAGAAGTGGACTAAAGGAGTGTGACGTCACTCATAGCATACGCTCCAGTCAAAGGAAGCTCATTGAGGCTAGCACATAGGAGGGAATATAGAGCCAAGTTACATATTTAGAATTCAGACTGCGAGTGTCCAAAAAGCTGATCCGGAGCAAGGCTGTAACACCCTTACTGTCCACAGGGAGTGGGCGCTTAGCAATGCTATCAATCAAACCTGTTGCTAATGATAGCGGGAGTGACCTCCTTTGTCTGTTATTGTTTGTATCTCGATTTACCAACAAAATAGCAAAATAAAAACACTAGGATAATATCGAGCAGTTTAATACGAACAGTTCAAGCTCAGAATAGCCTGACAGTAGCATATATAGAGATAGGGGCAACAGTTTTCAGTGTAAAGTGAATTGGAGTTGAGTCGGAAGTGCACCCATGCTCACTTCCTATTTAGGATGCTGCAACTAGTGGGTTAACTATTGTGAACAATATACAAAAATATTACAGTATGTTCTGTCTCCCACGAGACGGTGTCATTTCTTACTCTCAGACATAATGTTACATTTTGGCCAGGGCCACATTTCGCACTTCTTCACAATAGCTTCTTTGATACAGAACGAGTGACACCCACCCTGAGATGATTTAAAAACACTGATGTAATCCCAAAATTGTCAGACTCTACATTTGATGTTACATGGACTTTGCATCTGATTCTGCTGTACGCTGCCTTTAACCCGACTGTAAAATAAAAATCTACAGAACGATCCCCGAGCCTCTGCGCCTGTTCTTCTGATAACAGAACAGAAACCGACACTATGCCCATTAATTTATAGTGTCTATGTAACGTAGGCCGAGAGGGCACCCCCTTTGTATGAAGATTAAGAATTCAACTGCGCTATCCCCAATTTAAACCCAGCAACGCCACCTAGAATTAAGGAGTCTCGGGCTCGATTTTAAACCGCAGGTAGACCACAGGGCTGAACAGTGAGCTCAAACTGAGAGAGTGCAATTTTTACAAAAATGTATTCCAATGAGAGTTAAAAAACACAAAAAACTGTTTGTATAAAAACAATGGTCACAGGCAAGAGCCAAATGTCCGTAACCCAGGGGTTCAAGATGGCTTGTGGGATTCCCAGCTTGCTCCTGGCTCCTCCAGGCTACACCGCTGTGCGGACCCTGGGGGGGAAGGGCACAGAACAGGTACCAGAAAGGAGTATAGATGGTGCTTTTAATCAGCCCACCCCAGGTGTTGCCAACTCACCGCGCTGGACGGTGATAGAGCCGTCCAGTAGTAGTAATACACGCCCGTAGTAGAATCAGTCTGTCCTCCTGTCCCTCACCTCCTCCAGCCGCCCGCGTCACTCTGGGTTTGCGCTCCTGGCTCCTCCAGACCGAAGCCGCCAGGCTGCTCCTAAGAGGGGACAGAACAGCTGCCAGTAGGGGGGTACGGTTGGCAGTTTACAAAACCCACCCAAAAGCGTGGCCGACTCACCGCACTGGATGGCTGTTGAGAGCCGTCCAATAATAGTAGTGTCCTTCCTCCGGTCCCTCGTGCCTTCCAGCTACCGCGCTGCATTGCTCCGGGTATACACTCCTGGCTCCTTCGGATCACCCCAATGCCGTCTCACCGGTAGTGATGTGTCCTCCGTGTCGAGGCTTTGAAGCATGTGTCGAGTAATCCAGGAAGACGGAGGCGTATCGACGCTTGTATTGGTCAAATGTGTGGTGACGTCTGAAGCCTCGCGAACCAGCCGTACCACGTGACAGTAGTGTAGGTAACAACCTGTGGTGTCGCCTGGATGACAGTAAGTGCGTTCACACCAAGGCGTCAAGAACGCACAAGAACGTAAATTCAAACGGCGTCTCAAAGTGGAGACATGGGGCTATCTAAATATTTTACCATCATTACGGTAATCTGCCTCTGTTGTCCCTCGAAGGTGACGAATGAGAGCGCGGGGCTGCAGGGATTTTCCCAGTCATTTATTCGATGCGTAAAAGAAAAAATACGTGGATACATGGATGTGTAAAATAGAAGTAACGATAGTTGTGTGAAAAAATGCAGTAAATTCAGAGCAGTAATCATCATTCAAGTAATTATGAACATGTAAGAGGTTCAGTTGTGTTGTGCAGTATTATCTCATGATGTTGTGCAAGGTACATCAAAATGCACTGTACATGTAAGAATTCATAATACATTTACAAATAAATATATGTTTAACATTTTTGTATTAGGTGGTAGATCTTTCAGACACAATCATTTTAAAAGTAGCTCACATACTGAAAAAGTCTGAGCACCCCTGCTGTAGACTAAAGAAAAGAGTGTGGGGGATGACAGGTGTGGTCTGGAAATGAAGAACAGTGTGATTGGTCTAACATGTCCAAATACCTGAAGAATTGGCAGTGACCACTTGAGTCAGGACACACCCATTTCTAATGTTTGACCATAAAGCTGCAAAAGTACCTTGTTTGGACTAAAATGACCACAAAAGGACTCAGAAAAATAGACAATGCTATGCAAACACCATATACACAGTTTAGCAGCAAAACAGCTCTAACCCTAACTCTAACCTAGATTCAATGTTTACTTTATCTTCAACTAGCTCATTTAAAGGTCCTGTATTACACAAAATTGACTCTTGTGAGCTTTAAGACATGTTATAGTGTTGTTACCTCCTCAAAAACAAACCAGTGTGTTTTGTTTCATTTCAGTTTGAGCTCTATCATTAGTCTGTCCATCCAAATGATTCTTGTGAAGGTGTAGACAGTTTAAAAACACAGTGGAGCACTTGCCGTATTACTACGTGACGTCACAAGGTGGAACAGAGTGTTTTCAGTTTGATAGAAGCCCTCAGCCTCAATATGCAGGGTTTGTGTGTTAAATGTGTGAATGAAACAAAACACAACTCCAGGTTTGTTTGTGATGAGGAAACAACATTATAACATAGATCCAAAAATAGCGTAATATGATGCTAAGACGATGTTTTTAGAGAGTACCCGCTGTTCCACTTGTTCCCTTCAGTCTGAATGTTTCAGATTATTCTCATCTCACTTCATAAACCTTGACTTCCTGTAAACCATTATAAAAATATGTACTGTTCCCTTTATACAATGTTATAGAGGTTTTCTGACATTTCTCAGACTGGAATCAGACGCTGTATGGTTTGCCCTCTCCTTATGAACGAGGAGAAGCCGCTCAGGTGCTGCCCATCATGTTGGAGGCCCTCACTCCCTCTTACATCTCCATCATTGGGATTGGCTGTGTGGCCGCTGCTGTCATGTCCTCAGCAGACTCAGCACTGATGTCGGCCGCCTCTGTCTTTTCGGCGAACGTCTACAAGAACATCATAAGGCCCCGGGTGAGATGACTTTAGATGATCAGAAGTTTCCTACTGGGGGTCATTAGACCTCTTGAAACCCAATGGAAGTTTAATCTGTCAGGAATTTGAAGTATAACTTTGTGAGAACCATAGACCGTATAAAGAAGGCCACCTCTGTCTTTTTGGACGAAATGAGTGTGACGTCACCCATAGCGTTCGACTATGGGTGATGTAATGAAGCTCACTGAGGCTAGCAGTTATAGGGCTGAATTTGGAACAGAGTTCCATATTTGAAATGCGAGTATCCTAGCAGTCAAAGAGCCAATCCAGAGCGAGGCTGGTGAAGGTAAAGCCCCATTCCCACCTGGACCACTGGTGGAGCCAGAAGCGCGCCCATGCTCACTTCCTATTTGGAACAAGGTGGCTAGCGTGTTAGCTATGTCCATTTATATATACAGTCTATGGTAAGAACTAAGAGAAACTACAGGTGGGTGAGGGACAAATTGTAACCATCCAAAAATAAAGTTACTATACAGATATAAAAAAGCAAATGTGACTAAAAATTAGATCTCACTGAACTAATTTTCACAAGCTTTAAATTTGGCTCACAGACCATCCTTGTCATGCAAAAGGAAACGTCAATGGGGACATAATTCTATCTGCACCCATATTACCATGTCAAAGATGAGTTACTGTAACAGCTTTTTGTAAAGCCCAAAATCAAAACAGCACTCGTCTCTTAGGGCTAAACAAGATAATTGATTTAACCAGAGAAAGTTAGAAAATCCAACAGTCGGACAGACATTGGTAAATAACAGGCCACAGTGAAGGAGAGATCCACTCCCAGGGACTAGACCAGGACTAAACCAGGACTAAACAAGAACTGAACCAGGACTAAACCAGGACTAAACAAGAACTAAACCAGGACTAAACCAGGACTAAACCAGGACTAAACCAGGACTAAACCAGGACTGAACCAGGACTAAACCATGGACTAAACCATGGACTAAACCAGATCTAAGCCCGGACTAAACCAGGACTAAACCTGCACTAAACCAGGACTAAACCTGCTCTAAACCAGGACTAAACCTGCTCTAAACCAGGACTAAACCTGCTCTAAACCAGGACTAAACCAGGAATAAACCAGGACTAAACCAGGACTGAACTAGGACAGAACAAGGAATAAACCAGCACTAAACCAGGACTAAACCAAGGCTGAACCACGACTGGACCAGGGCTAAACCAGGACTAAACCAGGACTAAACCAGGACGGGCAGGCTGCAGATGTGTCCAGGACTAACGCACATCCATTTGCAGATAAAGTTTAAATCTGTAGGGCCAGAACCCACTCAAGAGGATACATGAGGAAAGGGTAGGATCCGGGTCAACAGAACAGGATCAGGGTCTAAGGGGGGAAACAAGGGTCCAGTCAGTCAGTGAAATTAGAAAGAAAAAAGATTTTAAGGCATTATTCAAAAGAGCCAACTCATTCCTCAACGTCCCATGACCCATGACGTCACATTTTTTTCCCCAGGCCTCAGACACAGAGATGCAGTGGGTGATTCGGGCCACAGTGGTTGTCGTTGGCGTTTCTGGGACCGCTCTCACCACCTTCAAAAACAGCACCTTACTCTTCTGGTTTCTGGCAGCTGAAGTGGCCTACGTTGTGGTTTTCCCCCAGTTCTTCTGCGTCCTCTTCTTAAAAAGGACCAACCTCTACGGAGCAACCGCGGGCCTGCTCTTCGGATTTCCTTTCCGGCTCTTGTGTGGAGAGCCCTCACTGGGATTACCTCCAGTTCTACAGTTCCCAGGATGCACTATGGAGGATGGAGTTTATGTGCAGTACTCTCCTGTTAAAACCATCTCCATGTTGTCCACTATGGCCATCATTTTGTTTTTCTCTTACCTGCTTTCTCAGCTTTTCAAGAGAGGCCACCTTCCAGATAGCTGGGATGTGTTCCATGTGAAAGTTCAGACATCACTGCAAAGAGGGCAAGAAGCTACTGGCGTACTGGCCCACGTAGACAATACAGATATGAACACGTCAAAAACTGGCTTTGAAATGGAAGCACTGGACCCAGCGCTTAACAGATGATGAAACTCAAGAAGAGCTTTAACAACACACTGGACTTATAGTAATGTCTAAACATTAAACCAATTTTAAAAAGGTATTGAAAAGTACATGGGGGTACATAGTTAACCTGACTAAAGGTCCTGTATTACACAAAATTGACTCTTGTGAGCTTTAAGCCATGTATGTTGTTACTGCCTCAAAAAACAGACCTGGAGTTGTGTTTTGTTTCATTCACACGTTTGAGTAACTCTTTATTATTAGTCTGTTTACGTCTCCAAAGCTCAAAATGCCCTGTTCCACCTTGTGATGTCATGAAGTGGTAGTTTTCAAATTAACAGCTTAACAGCTTTTGCCTCTAGTTCAGTAGAGATTGGCAATTCCAGGGCTGAAATGATCCAAATGATTCTAGTGAAGGTGTATGGAGTTTAAAAACACAAAAGAGCACAGTTTGTGTGTAAAACATGTGTGCATGAAACAAAACACAACTCCAGATATGTTTGTGATAAGGAAACAACATGATAATGTAGCAACTACGTGATGTAAGGGAAAAGCTCAATTAGCAGTGAGGCAATACTATGGTGCAGTCGCTATATGAAAGGGTATATAAAGGGTTAATGGGCTAATAATCAGAAAACTAGCGAACGCTCTAGGAGGGAGTGACAGGAGACTGAACTTGCGTTTGGTTGGTACCATATATTACAAATAATAAATGACATGCAACATTTAAGACAAACAGTTCACATGAATGGCCATTCAAAAGTGCAGTAAGTATTTACAATCAGCAAGCGCTTGAAACAATTCAAAAATAATTCAATGCAAAACCAGTAATGGCAGTGCAATAATATCAAGAGAGTCAATAATTGTTAAAGTGCCATGTGTCAGAGTTCCGCAATTATTGCACTAGATTGAAAAGGTCCGAGTCCAATTAATGTGCAAAAAGGCAACTTATCAATGTCTACCCAGCTCACACACAGTTCAAAGCCCCATCTGGGAGAGGACTGGGTTCCAGAGGGGGAGGTAGGTGCAAAAGAGTTCCAGGGAAGTTTCCACAGGTGTGTGTGATAGAGCAATGGGTGTGGGTGTGTTGGGAGAGTATGATGGGCTGCCAAGAGCCCCCTACCAGCCCGGTGGGAGAAGTGCGGCTCCGCGTCGCGTGCTCCACGATGTGTGCTCCGCGGCGCGTGCTCCGCGACGCGCGCTCTTAGGACAGGTCGGCGTCTCTCTTAGGACAGGTCAGCGTCTCTCTGGACAGGTAAACGCTGTAGACTTTCTTCACTAGCTCAACATCGGGGTCAAAGACCTGACCGGTTCCGCAGATATATCACACACAGCCCTTTTTGACTTGTGTGCGAGTCACAGCAAACGGTTCCCTGCAGCACGCCTCTCCGTTAGCCTTCCCCACACACCTCTCGCCTCACCCAGCTAGCGCCGGTATGATAATAACTCCTGTTGGCCCCGTCGTATCACGTGACCACGGAACCTTCACTGTGATTGGCTAGAGTGAACCATGTGATGTAATGACGTGCAAAACCCGTGAGAATGACTAAAAGTACCGCGAGATTTGGCAACTTGGACAAAATATAGGCCGGAACACCAGGAGAGAGAGAAAGGGGAGAAAAAGAGATATACAGGATTTGTCACCTGGGTTACAATAACAAATCAGAAAATGATGTAATATGGAACCTTTAGGATTTTTTGAACAAACACAGTACAATGAACAAACACCAAAGGAAGCCAATATTATTATTATTATTGTTATTATTAAAATATCAGATTGCCAGATTATTTCATAGACCACACTTGACATACTGGCACGTCTGGACCACCTAATGTTCTCTCTATTTATTGTGACCAGCTGATGGGGGTTATTTCCTGCTCAATTTTTCATTTATCTTTATACAAGAACAAGGCGAGCCCAGTGAGAGCTCCAGACAATACAATACAATACAAGACAATACAAATACGTTGTTCTCCTGGGGGACTTCAATGCCCATGTGGGTAGCGACAGTGACACCTGGAGGGGTGTGATTGGGAAGAACGGCCTCCCTGATCTGAACCCGAGTGGTGTTTTGTTATTGGACTTCTGTGCTAGTCACAGATTGTCCATAACGAACACCATGTTCGAGCACAAGGGTGTCCATCGGTGCACGTGGCACCAGGACACTCTAGGTCGGAGGTCGATGATCGACTTTGTTGTCGTGTCATCTGATCTCCAACCGTGTGTCTTGGACACTCGGGTGAAGAGAGGGGCTGAGCTATCAACCAATCACCACCTGGTGGTGAGTTGGATCCGCTGGCGGAGGAGGAAGCCGGACAGACCTGGCAGACCCCAAGCGTATTGTAAGGGTCTTGTTGGGAACGCCTGGCAGAGCCTTCTGTCAGAGAGGTCTTGAACTCACACCTCCGGGAGAACTTCTCCCTGATCCCGGGGGAGGTTGGAGACATGGACTCCGAGTGGGCCATGTTCTCCACCTCTATTCTCGATGCGGCTGCTCATAGCTGTGGTCGTAAGGTCTGCGGTGCTTGTCGCGACGGCAATCCTCGAACCTGGTGGTGGCCACCGGAAGTAAGGGGTGCCGTCAAGCTGAAGAAGGAGTCCTATCGAGCCTTGTTGGCTCGTGGGACTCCTGAGGCAGCCGATGAGTACAGGTGGGCCAAGCGTGCTGCGGCTCGTGCGGTTGCAGAGGCAAAAACTTGGGGTTGGAAGGAGTTCAGGGAGGCCATGGAGGAGGACTATCGGATGGCCTCAAAGAAATTCTGGCAAACCGTCAGACGCCTCAGGAGTGGGAAGCAGTGCTTCACCAACACTGTTTACAGTGCGAGTGGAGAGCTGCTGACCTCGACTGGGGATGTTGTCGGGCGTTGGAAGGAATTCTTTGTGGATCTCCTCAATCCCCCCGTCATGTCTTCCGAGGAGGAAGCAGAGACTGGGGACCCGGAGGCGGACTCCTCCATCACACTGGCTGAAGTCACTAAGGTGGTTAGCAAGCTCCTCGGTGGCAAGGCTCCAGGGGTGGATGAGATCCGTCCTGAGTACCTCAAGTCTCTGGATGTTGTGGGACTGTCTTGGCTGACATGTCTTTGCAACATCGCGTGGCGTTCGGGGACAGTACCACTGGAATGGCAGACTGAGGTGGTGGTCCCTCTGTATAAGAAGGGGGACCGGAGGGTGTGTTCCAATTACAGGGGAATCACACTCCTCAGCCTTCCCGGTAAGGTCTACTCCAGGGTACTGGAGAGGAGAATCCGACTGATAGTCGAACCTTGGATTCAGGAGGGAGCAGTGTGGTTTTTGTCCCGGTCGTGGAACACTGGACCAGCTTTATACTCTCCATTGGGTCCTCGAGGGTTCATGGGAGTATGCCCAACCAGTCCACATGTGTTTTGTGGATTTGGAGAAGGCATTCGGCGGTGTCCCTTGTGGTGTCCTTTGGGGGGGTGCTCCGGGAGTATGGGGTCCCTGTATGACCGGAGCAGGAGCTCTGTTCGCATTGCCGGCAGTAAGTCAGACCTGTTCCCGGTGCATGTTGGACTCCGCCAGGGCTGCCCTTTGTCACCGATTCTGTTCATTATATTTATGGACAGAATTTCTAGGCGCAGCCTAGAAATGGAGGCTGGAGGGGGTCTGGTTCGGGAACCACAGGATCTCATCTCTGCTGTTTGCGGATGATGTTGTCCTGATGGCTTCATCGAGCCAGGACCTGCAGCAGGCACTGGGGCAGTTTGCAGCCGAATGTGAAGTGGCTGGGATGAGAATCAGTTCCTCCAAATCCGAGGCCATGGTTCTCGATCAGAAAAAGGTGGTTTGCCCTCTCCGGGTGCGTGGTGAGTCTCTGCCCCAAGTGGAGGAGTTCAAGTATCTCGGGGTCTTGTTCACGAGTGAGGGAAGGATGGAGCGTGAGATTAACAGGCGGATCGGTGCAGCATCTGCAGTGATGCGGTCGCTGTATCGGTCCGTTGTGGTGAAGAAGGAACTGAGTCGATTTACTGGTCAATCTATGTTCCTACCCTCACCTATGGTCATGAGCTCTGGGTAATGACCGAAAGGACAAGATCGCGGATACAAGCGGCCGAAATGGGTTTCCTCCGCAGAGTGGCCGGGCACACCCTTAGGGATAGGGTGAGGAGCTTGGTCACACGGGAGGAGCTCGGAGTAGAGCCGCTGCTCCTACATGTTGAGAGGAGCCAGCTGAGGTGGCTCGGGCATCTGCTCAGGATACCACCTGGACGCCTCCCTAGGGAGGTGTTCTAGGAGTGTCCCACCGGGGGGAGGCCCCGGGGAAGACCCAGGACACGCTGGAGGGACTATGTCTCTCGGCTGGCCTGGGAACGCCTTGGGATCCCACCGGAGGAGCTGGAGGACGTGTCTGGGGTGAGGGAAGTTTGGGAGTCCCTGCTTAGACTGCTGCCCCCGCGACCCGGCTCCGGGTAAGCGGAAGAAAATGGATAGATGGACAATACAAACAAAAATCTGCATATGTCTATTTAAAACATTAAAAAGGAGTAGGTGTGATTATAAATGTTTATCACTATATTATTCAAGTGCATTAGTGGCACCAATCTATCCACTTGCAGCTAAACATTCTTTGACCTACAATAGGACCAAGTCCTAAGCTACGTAGACTATGTGATGTCTGTTTAGTTATAACGCCTAGGGACGAACGAAGACACTATGCAGACCAGCGCGGCCTTACAAGGACCTGTGGACAATAAGATAACAGCTATGTTCTGGTCATTTAGGTTAAAGTCACTTTTGTCATCTGTAGCCCCTCTCACTAAGGAATGTGTGACCCCCACTCTGAGAGGGTTGTAAAACACACTCCTTGTTCGAAATTGCCTAAAATTTCTTAATGTGTACACACACACACACCCCCACCCACCCACACACACACACACACTGAGAGACACTGTCAACAGGCACATCTCAGAGCTCTCTTCTATCCTGTCTGTTAGTACACTGCTTCATTGTTCACTTTACCTGTGTGGAACTCATTAAACCCTTCTGATTTTTTATGTTTCAGACTCTTGGTCCTCTTTGACACTTACGCCAGAAATGAACATTCTCACGCAAACAAGAAAATACACTGCACTTTTGGCACTTGGCACAGATGTTAATGCCCAATGGCTAAAATGTGAGTGCTGTCATTTGTTGGAGCAGGGCGCTGTTGTGACTTGTTCTATAGGCACCTGCAGTGCTGTTCATTGAGTATATTTACAGGTTCATTGATGCAGACGTTTAAAGCCAAGGTACCCAAGGTTTGCAACATTATATTGGGCAAACCATGAAGTTTAGCCTGCATTTTGGCGGACTATGATATCCACTGCTTTTTGCCATGTTTGGACATTACTGTGAACACGTGACACGTTTTACATAAAGTAACAGAGCAGAATAAGAAAACTGACTTTCTGAACGATACTTAGAATGCTAATGCTTTATTTAGCTAATGCCAATGTCTATTTTCTATCTCTTGGTGCGAACAATGACAGCAAATGTGTCACCAGAGCAACGGACTGAACCAATCTCTAACAACTGGGAGGGGTGGAGGTGGAGGTGTGAGCATTTTCCATTTTCAGACTTATTTAATGACAGTCAACTGTGCGGATACTGTATACATTCTGATATATAAATAGCTTTTACCATAATTTGTAATTTTTTATAAAGCGTTAATGCAAAAGCAGAGGGGGACAGTAAGAGGGGAGAGGGGGACATTAGTCAGTCCGGACCCCTCCCCGTAATTTCTGCCTG
Organism: Periophthalmus magnuspinnatus; assembly: GCF_009829125.3. Taxonomy (NCBI): domain Eukaryota; kingdom Metazoa; phylum Chordata; class Actinopteri; order Gobiiformes; family Gobiidae; genus Periophthalmus; species Periophthalmus magnuspinnatus. The sequence continues at coordinate 9,346,465 of NC_047140.1, read as the reverse complement.
TATATTAAGTCTAAGAACATGAGCCTCATGCGGCCCCAGCTCTGTCCTGAAAGCACAGAGTATGTACAGGGCAGCACTGTGTATCCTGGGCCCAGTTGATGAGGGTCTAGCACCTGCTCTACTTGAGGTTTGAGTAGTAGAAGTGGTCACCTCTCAGATGTCCTTATTAAAACACTAGGGACAGTGATGAGGCCAGACGCAGAGTCAGTCCTGTTACAGAGGGCGAGAAGTTACCGACTACCACACCTCCTCAGCTTCACTGGCTCTGATGCCCTTCCACACTCAGTGTTCTGCTACAATGTTCTCTTGTTTAATTCTAATTCTCTTTCCTTTTCTTTTTGTCTTTATTAATACAGGGGAACCCAGAGAGAGCACTTAGGCTCTTTTTCATGGGCACCCTGTTTAAAATACAAAACAAGCAGAAAAACAAGCAAGTATACGAGTCCACATAAAACATTAAAAACCGGTGCAAGTGTGAGCAAAAAAATTTGTTACAAGAATATTAAATTGGGACTGTGTCACCAAAGTATCCAGTTTTGCTTTTGTGTATTCCATTTTTGTGAAACAAAACAGCTCAAAGCCCCTTTTCCCATCTCAGTTCTAGTGCTGCTAGTCCTTAGCCTTATAAAGTCACGCGATATTGTATTAAATGTTAAATGTAATCTCTCCTGGTTTATAGTCCTCAGATTATACTGTGATTCTTGCCCTGTTCTGATCACCAGCCTTAAAAACCTGTTTAAGTTCAGAGGGTGTTTGGTGTTGCTTTTGATCTAAGGTTTATTGTTTGGACATTGAATAGTTCTCGTGGCACCATCTCTGTGCAGAAACTGATGAAATGTGTGAAACTACTGCCCCTGTGAGCCCAAAATCTGACCCAAACACATAAAAGTCTGTCAGAGTCAGAGCATCACTGGTCTCTGGGCTCCTCATCATATTAACTCCATTTCTGTAAAGGAAGTGTGGATTCACTGGGATCTCACCTTAGCCTTAGTTTTTCTGAAGATGCTGTCCAAACCTGAATAGTAATTGACGTTGCCCGTGAAAGTTATTGAATAACTTCAAGCAAGATATATGTAGTAAACAAAAAAGCTGAAACAACTCTACATTTTTTTTGTGTATATGTATATCTTATATTCAACCCTCAAAAGATCGTCCCTGTGCTGTCGAAAAATATTTAGTAAAGTTTTTTATTTTCTTTATTATATAAATCCATAATCTTTCTTGTCTTGGCCATGCCCTCTCATTCAATGTTTTTTTTTTTTTGTCCAAACTTTTGACTGGTAATGTATGTACTCATAAAAATGTAATAAAAGTGATTATTACATGTAGTTCTTTTTCAGTAACTATGACTTAAATATCTTTCTAATGAGAGTTTCTTCTGGATTTTCTTTTTTTTTTTTTTTTTTTTTTCCAGAATTGTATTATACAAACGAGCCACTCCGGTCCTACCCTAAGATGTTATTAGATACTTTCCCAAGGGAGCGTTATTAAAGGGAGGTACTGATTTTCCAGCCATTCCACTTTGGGCTTCTTTATAGTTGTATGGTAGTAGTTGTAGTAGTAGTAGTAGTCTTAGTAGCAGTAACAGCAGCAGCAGCAGCAGTAGTAGTAGTAGTAGTAGTAGTAGTAGTCTTTCTCTAGTTGTCAGGTTCATTATGGCGGTGAACATACCAGGAGTGATTGCTATGGTGTTTTTTTTATCTGCTGGTGCTTGGGACGGGCATCTGGGCTTCCTTCAAATCCAAAAGGGAGCAGAAGAAAAATGGTGCGTCTGAACTAGAGATGACTCTTCTGGGGAACCGACAGATCAAGTTGGTGGTGGGAGTCTTCACAATGACAGGTATGAATGAGATGGGAAATACTGCTGAAGTACATGCATTATAAAACTGAACACAGATAGAGCCAAGACCACATTGACTTAACAGAAAACAATAACTGCCAACTGCTGCACACTCATCCTGCAGAATTAGACAGCTTTATGAGAGCTGGTACAGAGTATAGATAATCAAATCATTCTACAAAGTGGATTTTTCACAGCTTTTACTCATGTTCTAGTTGTTTCTTCTCATTGACCCTCTCTAAGCTGTATTTAGAGAGATTCATGGATTTTTCAGCAAACTTTAAGTATTCATTTTCAAGTTGCCATTTTGCCAACTCCTGTTTTCTCCACCAGCCACTGAACTGTTATGGAAATTTCCCGGCAAGAAGTGAAAATAAAGACTTTATATAGATGAGTGCAAACATAACTGGTTGGGAATGAGTAACAATAATATGAGTCAGTCAACAAAACCAAATGTTCTTTGATAATTGCCACTGAGTGAAACTAATAAATATTTGAATTATATCAAAAGGATCTAGTTGACGTGAAAGGGCTGTAGTGGAAACCAGGTCCCAGTGTAACATATAAAAAGTACATACTAAAAAATGTCTAAAACATGTCTAAAAAATAAACAATTTTTTAATTTTTTTAATCAGTGATGCACGTAGGAGTCAGTAGCATTGCAAAGTAATTTTGGTACAAATGAAAAATAAATCTGCTACTCGCTAGTGTGATGTGCAGCTATCTGACAATATTTTTTTTTTACAACTGCATTTTATCTTGACCTCTTTTTTATCTCCATAACAGCATCATGGGTCGGAGGAGGCTTCATCGTTGGCTCAACAGAAGCTGTGTACGAGCCCTCAAAGGGACTAACAATGATCCTAATATTATTCCTGTCATACAGTACATCATTTCTATTGTGTGAGTCCCATTTTAGATCAGTGTCATGACATTTCTGAGACTGTCAATAATGATGTTTTATGACACAGGTGGATTCGTGTTTGCTAAACCATTACGAGACAAAAAGTGTGTCACCATGATGGATCCCTTTCATAGGAAGTACGGGAAAGGGATTACATCTTTCTTCTGCCTGGTTTCAGTTTTTATTGATTTACTTGGTATGGCCTCCACATTGACTGGTTTGGGTAATAAAATCTATTGCTTTAATTTCAGAACGTGTTACACCTCCATATTTGCTAAGTGTAAGGTTGTGCATTGGATTTGCAGGTGCCATGGTCAGTGTGGTTCTGGACCTGTCCTACACTGTGAGCATCTGGATCTCTGCAGCTGTGGCCATCACCTACACTCTGATGGGAGGACTCTACTCTGTGGCCTACACGGACATCATCCAACTCGTCGTTATCTTTATCAGCTTGGTGAGCACAATTCAGTAACATTTTGATTTCATTATGCAGGATCAGTTCATATCTTAGAAAAGTTAAATGGTTTTACAGCACATCTATTATGCAAATCGACTTTTCAGAGCTTGAATTACGTGGATGAAATAAAACATTCAAACTGGTCTAGTCCTGATAGAAAAAAGACAATGAAAACACTTTTCAAATATAAAAGTACAATAAAAAATATGCACATATTAAGAAATGCATGGTATCCAACTCCAACAGCCCATGGTTAGATGTGAACTTGGATGTGAAAACAAACAGACATCCAGGGACTCCCATCACTGCATCAACTGCGGACACTGCACCGATCTGCCTGTCAGTCTCACTTGAGACTCTCCACCCACCCAGAGAGGGCAAACTACCTTTTTCCGGTTGAGAACCATGGCCTCAGATTTGGAGGAACTGATTCTCATCCCAGCCGCTTCACACTCGGCTGCAAACTGCCCCAGTGCCTTCTGCAGGTCCTGTCTCGAAGAAGCCATCAGGACAACATCATCTGCAAACAGCAGCGATGAGATCTTGTGGTTCCCGAACCAGTGGTTCTCCGGCCCCTGACTGCGCCTAGAAATTCTGTCCATAAATACAATGAACAGAACCAGTGACAAAGGGCAGCCCTGGCGGAGTCCAACATGCACCGGAAACAAGTCTGACTTACTGCCGGCAATGCGAACACTGCTCCTGCTCTGGTCATACAGGAACCGGACAGCCCTTAGCAAAGACCCCATACTCCTGGAGCACCCCCAAAGGGCACCACGAGGGACATGGTTGAGTGCCTTCTCCAGATTCACAAAGGACATGTGGACTGGTTGGGCAAACTCCCATGAACCCTCAAGGACCCGATGGAGAGTATAGAGCTGGTCCAGTGTTCCGTGACCAGGACAAAAACTGCACTGCTCCTCCTGAATCCGAAGTTCGACTATCGGTCGGATTCTCCTCTCCAGTACCCTGGAGTAGACCTTACTGAGGAGTGTGATTCCCCTGTAATTGGAACACACCCTCTGGTCCCCCTTCTTATACAGACAGGCCACCACCCTGGTCTGCCAATCCAGTAATATCATTCCCGACCGCCACGCGATGTTGCAGAGACGTGTCAGCCAAGACAGTCCCACAACATCCAGAAACTTAAAGTACTCAGGACGGATCTCATCCACCCCTGGGGCCTTGCCACCGAGGAGCTTGCCAACCACCTCGGTGACTTCAGCCAGGGTGATGGACGAGTCTGCCTCCGGGTCCCCAGTTTCTGCTTCCTCCTTAGAAGACGTGACGGTGGGATTGAGGAGATCCTCAAAGTATTCCTCCCTCCTTCAAAGTCTGCATATACACCACATCTCCAAAATCCAGTACAGAGAGGAAGGTTGCTTGCACTATTTCTTTTCTGTTATTTACTGTTTTATTTTATGTACTTTATTTTACTGTTTCATAATTCCAAGATATCTTTCTAAAAGGATATTCATTGAGCCAGATAGATATTTATAAGTGTTGACTCTTTCTTCACTTACATCTTTCATCAACATCACTGAAATGTTTTTGTCTTTTTAGAAAAGAAAAATCATATAATTTTTAAAATATATGTTTTATTTGCATTTATTGACAGTGTATTTGTGAGGGAATTTTAGATTTCATTAAAATCTTATTGCAGTTTTAAAAGACCCTGATCAGCAGACGGAGCACTTGCATACAAAACAGCGTCATCTGCATATAAATGTTTGTGGTTTTCTCTTAAATTGTAAGCAAAGGTGATCATTTTTCATTTGGAATCAGGGGTGAAACTATCAGTTTGGTCTAGGGGGGGACAATATATCAATGGAATTTAGAAATATCCTTTGGAGGGAGCTGTAACGATACCTAATCATGAATTCAATAACTATGTTATTATGATGAGGCTATTATTATACTACTATTTGCCAGCTGGTTTCACTTTTGTTTTGTCCTTATAGAGAATAACAAAGGCAGCGCTGCAGAACACATGTTTTTGTTTTGATAACTTTAAGATTTTACTCTGTGGTTTCCTGAGTGAAGAAGGATGATAATGGCACTTTACGTGGACTCCTTTGGCTGCGTCTTTACGCATGCATGCTCCACACGGATATATATTTATTATACCACATTTACTTGGGAATTACACTTTTACCAGGACCGATGAGGAGTATTATTGGTGCAGTTTGGTTCATATTATGTGTTTGGTTTCAACTTTATGCACGGACACTGCAGACTGTGACTGAATGTGGATATTATTGAGCACAACACTTTGACTGTGAGACACTGTAAAAGTCCTGCATTGGAGACACTGTTTCTTCAACTTTTCTGTTTTACCGGTAGGAAAATACACTGTGCTTTTGGTACAGATGTTAAAACCCAATGTCCACAACGTGAGTGGTGCTATTTCTTGGTGCAGGGCACAGTTGTGCCTGTGTTGTGACCTGTACTGCTGTTAATTCAGTTGGCAGCAGTTGATGTTTTATCTCCGAACATCCTGGTCTCACTGACTGTCGAGCATCTTACAAGTTCAGATATTGTACATAGCAAGTGTGAACTCATTGTTTCCCACCAAACTGGAACAATATTGTAAATGTTTAGTTTATCATAAGTTTTGTTTAAAGCTGTGAAAACTACTTCCTGTTATCTGGTTCAGCCTTTTACGCTAACGTGAAGTCTTATCCGACGGAGCACTATTTAAGAAACAATTGAAAAGTAAAATATAAAGTTTTTGATTCACTGGTTTGTTAACTAGCAGGTGAAAGTGGTATGTAATGAATATTTTCCATGCCTTCATAGGCAGTTTTTTGTGTATATGTAATATGAGCCAGAGCTTAAGTTATAGTTGATGTGTTTGCTAGTTCTACAGTGTGAACTGTGATGAACAAGTAAGACCACAGTAAACATCAGTGAAAAGAACTCTCATGTCTCTCATGTTTGTGGACAAGCTGGCATATGTTATGTTAGTGTAGCGTATCTGATTAACTGTTAATATCTTACGTAAACATACCAGACAGTTTGTTGTTTATGTGTTATGTTAGCGAATTGTACTGCTATTCAGCCTGTTGTTCTCTATTTTATTAATATTATAACTTGCCTTTAAAGATAAAATTTCTGTCCTTGGTCTCAGATATTATAAAATAAATTTCCCCCAAAAATGCAACTGTAAAAACATATATAAATCGCAAGTCCAGTGCGACTTATATATGTTTTTTTCTTCATTATTATGCATTTTTTCGCTGGTGCGATTTATAATCCAGAGCGATATACAGTCTGGAAAATACGGTACATGTAGCATTGTCAAATCCAATTATGCTTCAGATGCTTCAAGAAGACTCCATGATCCACTAAAACAACAGCTTTTGTTAAATAAATTAAGAGAAGTACATAGTTTTGTTTGTATTTGCATGGTCCTGTGTTTGCAGTGACAGGAGTGTGTGCTTTTCTGAAACTCAACTGATAAGACTTCAAAATGGAGCATTTAGACAAGATTGGATGGATTGGATGGTGTGACGACAGGGCTGACCCAGGCCTTGGTGTGTGGATGTTTTTCCCTGTCTCTGAGTGGGTTACATTTGGGCACTCTGGCTTCCCCTCTGAACCCAAAAAATAAAACTAATAAGTAAAGTCCTAAAAGCCTTTATGCTGCAGGTAGATCTCCTGAGAGCTGCTGTTAATTTAAAAATGAATAAAATGAACAAAAAAATGAACAAAAGTTACATAATAACTATAACCGTTAATATTGCATGTATGTTTTCTTATGAATTGCATGGTGTTGCTTAAAGTATAAAATGTTTCTGTTCTATATGTTCTTTCATTCTTAGTGGCTCTGCGTTCCGTTTATTCTGATGAACCCTCACACTGTCCGCATCGATGAGACTCTGATGAACAACACTCTGCACGCACCCTGGATTGGCAAACCACAATTAGAAAGGATCTGGATTATGATGGATGACTTCTTACAAATGGTGAGTCCACCATGTCTTTACATTCTCAGTTACATTGAAAATTTATCATTTAATCTGTTTGTCTTCAGTCCGTTGGAGGCATGGCGTTCCAGTGTTTGCATCAGAGAACCCTGTCTGCTTCCTCCACTGGTACAGCCAAGATCACCTGCTGTGTAGCCGCCGTCCTCTTGTTAATATGTGGGATTCCTCCTGTTTTATTTGGAGCAGTGGCCTCTTCCACAGGTAGGAGTTACCACCATCCTACTTGGCTTTTTTGTAATTTAGTAAATGTTTTCCCTAAAAATAGCAGCACTTTGTAACATGCTTCAAACTCTATTTTGCTGTGGACTGAATAGTGTAAATGTGAAAGATTCTAATCCAGACAAGGACCACGCAGCGTCACAGTGTATTGGTGATTCATTTATTGTTTATTTGAATAGGGAGAGATACAACAAACATAGATTAACAATTCCGTAATTTGATGCAAGTATCACAATGTTTTTAGCCAAGGCCAATTCGCAACACCAGTCCCCAAAAGGGATTTTAAAACTTGGAAACCGTTGGATTATTTGTAGAAAAAGAATCAAATGTCAAATTGTCACATTTCAGTCTTTCTCAGCTCAGGCACACAATTACACACGCAAACAAGCACACGCACAACACACACGCAAACATGCACACAAACACACACACACACACACACACAAATGCACACAAATGCACACATGCTCACACACAAACACACATACACACAAATACACACACAGAGTCAAAGCACTGAGCACTGGCATCAAAGTCATAATGCATGTTTGATTTGGTCTTGATCTAGTCCTGGTTTAGTCCCGGTCTAATTTTTTGTTTTAGTCCCCAATGAATCCCAAAGTGTGTCTGTGTGTGTGTTTGTGACCACTCGTTAAGTGAATCCAAGAAAAATTTCTTCCAAGGGGACAATAAAGTATCTTGTATTGTATAAATGGTTTGTATTGTTTAAATGGTTTGCTGATTCTTTGTCAGAACTATGTTTCCTAGGAAAAATAATATAGTGTTATCTAATTGTCAGACTGGAATCAGACGTCGTACGGGTCTCCCTCTCCTTATGAACGAGGAGAAGCCGCTCTGGTGCTGCCCATCATGCTGCAGACCTTTACTCCCTCTTACATCTCCATCATTGCGATTGGCTGTGTGGCCGCGGCTGTCATGTCCTCAGCAGACTCCACGATTATCTCTGCGACCTCAGTTTTCTCTGCAAACGTCTACAAGAACATAATGAGGCCCACGGTGAGAATACATAAACTACATATAGAAAAATATCAAGTTCCATTCTTCTGGTCAGTAGACAGGTTTGCTGGGGCCCAAGACAACAATAGGGAGGATGCCTCTCATGATACAGGGACACAAGCAGAGCACATAACCACAGAACAGACACTTCATCTGGCCAATCAGACGTTGGCACCCAATTTGGACTGACGGGCCATTTGATCTGTATTTAATGAAGTCACTAGTTGACATGTTAAATACCCACTGCAGTGGACACACTAGGCCATTAACTGCATTTATCAAACCTCTTTGAGAGATGTGGGTAGGTACATAATACAGCACGACTACATTTAGATCAGTGTATATGTATTGTCTTGTTCTGACCTGTTGCAGTGCTTTTTTTTTTTTTTCTTCGTAATGCATTGTGGTCTGTATTGACTGGTCTAGTGACCACTGAGGCCCATTGCTTTTCAAGGTGCATTGTGGGAAATTTTGAGCGCATTACTTTTATACCAACTGAACATTCGGACACCACTAAAATTGACACGACTCCTAAATAGTGGTCCCTGTTCCAAATAGTGTGGACATTTGGTTACAGCCATGATGATTTACATAAGTGTTCTTTTTTTCTTTTCTTTTTTTCTTTCCTTTAGGCATCGGACCGAGAGATGCAGTGGGTGATCCGTGCTTCGGTGGTTGTGATTGGTGCATGTGGGACGTCACTGACCATGATAAAAACCAGCTCCATTTTGTTTTGGCTTCTTGCTGCTGACATAGGTTATATTGTCGTATTCCCCCAGTTCTTTTGCGTCCTCTTCTTCAACATCTCAAATAGTTATGGCGCCATCATGGGGTTTCTGGTGGGGTTTCCTTTACGGTTGCTGTGTGGAGAACCTTCAGTAGGGTTACCTGCAGTACTACACTTCCCAGAATGCACTCTGGAGGATGGTGTTTACGTTCAGTACTCTCCCGTTAAAACAATCTGCATGTTGGTAACACTCGCTTCAGTTTTGCTCTTTTCTTACCTGGCCTCTCTTCTCTTCAATCGAGGCCTGCTTCCAGAGAGATGGGATGTGTTTCAAGTCAAAGCTACATTAACACAATCAAGAAGAAACCACGATGGTGAAAAAGAGGATCTGAATATGCCAAAGGGAGAGTGCCACATGGAGCCAATAAGCGGAACATGACTAAAGGTTTGTGTTTATGCTCCGTTCTCAGAAAATATACGTGTAAGAGCAGAATGTTGTAACAATGTGGCACTATCATGTACTCTTATGTTCAATGCACTTTCTGTGTCCTTAAGTTGGTTGCACAGTGTTTGTTGCTCTAAAAAGATGTTTGCTTGTTTTTCAACATTATTTGTAATGTTTTAAATTCATTTCATGCATTTATAGACTATAATGAGGTGCAACATTATTAAACTCTAACAGCATTGGTGCAAGTACTGGTGAACAATGTGCAGAATGTGTCCACAATGGTCAGGGCACAGAAAAGGGAGTGCCGGAGGGCCAAGCGGTAATGGAGCAAGTCAAAGCTCCAGGATCATTATGAGATTTACAGAGAAACGATGCACAGGTATAACCACACTTTATGTAGAATGAGGGAGAGGTATTTTTCTGACAATACTGGAAGTTGCAGTAACCACTCTCATGTCCTGTTTGCTACACTAAACAGATTAACAAACCCTCCAGCTCCACTGCCATTAGAACAAATGTTCACATCTAAATGCGAGAGTTTTCAGTATTTTTTAAAGACAAGGTTAATAAAATGCCATCAATTCCATGATACAAATATCACCCCTGCAGCCACCTAGACATTTAGAGCTGACTCACTTTGTACCTGTAACTGACAAAACTGTCCAAGAGATCGTCACCAGTCTGAGTTCATCTACATGCTGCCTTGATGTGTTACCAACAAAACTTCTAAAGTCTGTGCTCAACAGTTTGCTATCACTACTCATTTACATAGTTAACATGCCACTTAACCAATCTGAAATCTGCCGCTTTTAGGCAAAGTTGTTTACCAATAGCTCATTAACTTTCTCCACATGAACAACTCCTTTGATGTCTTCCAGTCAGGTTTTAGACCCCACCACAGCACTGAGACTGCTCTTATCAAGGTGACAAATGACATCTGCCTGAACACTGATGCAGGCAAAGGCTCAGTCTTGATCCTGTTAGATCTGAGTGCTGCCTTTGACACTGTCGATCATGGGATTCTCTTACAGAGACTAGAGGACTGCGTGGGCATCTCTGGTATAGCACTAAACTGTTTCAAGTCCTATCTAGAAGACAGGGAGTACTTTGTTGATATTAATCATAATATTAATTTATAATATGGACCAGTAGATTCACTCTGCCACTGCATCCAACAGATCAGTGTGTGGATGCAAAACAACTTTCTCCAGCTAAACTCAGACAAGACTGAAGTCATAGTCTTTGATCCACAGAAATATAGAGAAAGTGTCAGCAGTCACCCCCAGTCTCTCTCTCTAAAACCTTCAAATCAGGCTAAAAATGTAGGAGTAAAAATAGACTTAGACTTGAACTTTAACAGCCACATCAAATCAATAACATCTGCAGATTTTTACCATCTACACAACATTGCAAAAATCTAATATAAACTGTCAATAGCAGACTCAGAGACTTATCCATGCATTTGTCTCCAGTAGGTTAGACTACTGTAACGACCTGCTCACTGGCCTCTCCAAAAGAGACTTAAGACAGCTGCAGCACATCCAGAACGCTGCTGCTCGGATTCTGACTAAAACCGGGTATGAGCACATGCGTCCTGTGTCAGGTCTCTGCACTGGCTCCTGTGGCTCAGAGAATAAACTTTGAAGCAGCTCTGCTTGTGAACAAGTTTCCCCATGGCCTAGCACCAAAGTACATCTCCAACATGTAAGTGCCATATGAACCATCTCACACTGCAGACAAATGAGTCACCCTAATCCTCTGTGCCTGCTATGTTTTAAATAAAAAAAAAAGCACAGTTATAATGAAATTCCAAGATTTTTCCATATTTTTCCATAATAGTCACCATTCATTTACACTTAAAAAAATACAGGCACCAAAAAAATAATTGTTCAGGTACTGTTATCGAAAAACAGGTATCTTTAAAATATTGGTATTGAAAAACGGTCCCCAGCCCTAAGTGTAACTTCTTTGATCCACCACCAGGTCGGTTTTCTACCTTCTCATTCTTCAGCTGATAACATTAGAGAGCTGGTGGATATTATGTGGAGCTCAGGAGATTCAGACCTCTCAGGCCACCATTTTGGCATCTGGGTCAAATGGCTTATTTCTTCACAATTCTACAATGCTTTGCAACTTAATTAACTAGATACAGCTTATATATGCACCCAGAAGATTTAGTTTTAATTGAATAAGGTAGAGGCACTAGACAGGGGAACCCATTGTCCCCTTTCTGTTTGTCCTTTTCCCTGAACCTGTGGCAGTTGCTATTTGGAAATTACCAGGGAGGCACATAAAAATTTGTTTGTTTATGGTATTTCAATTTGATCCACATCATCAAGCTTGTCTGAGATATGAGTCTGATTTTATTTGTTTTTGTATGTATTTTCTTTCTTTTTTTATTTTTTTTATTTTGTTTATTTGGAAATAAAAGTTCAAAAAGTCAAAAAATATATACTACTCAAGTATCATTTTTATTTAGCTTTTTATAGAAACATAATTAAGTGATTGTAAAAAAAAGAAAGAAAGAAAGAAAAAGAAAAAAATGTATAAATAAATCTGTGTTTGCTGGAAAAATGATGAGATGGAAACTAGTTTAAATTTTCAAATACATTTTATTGCAATGAATGAAAGTAGAACTGATCAGTTGAAGATAGACAAACCTAATTTAACTATCCACCAGTTTAAACATGCTCTAAACTTGTCAATCATCAGTTGCTTCTCTTGCACAATTTTAAAGGGCATAATTTTAAACCCTGGACTTTTGGCCACGCCTACTTATTCCTTACTGTGATACTGAACAAAGACACAGAAACAATGGTCTGATATTAAAAAAAAACCATGCCAGAGAATCAGTCTGGGATAGTTTTAGGCAGTTGATTACCCAAGATTCTGTATTAGTTATTAAGGGAAAATGCAATGTAAAATAAGCATATTTTATTTTACAGTCTTAGTTTGTCTTATCAAACAGGTTTTACCAGAGAATCCTTGATGTAAAGAGCATTTATCTCAATAAGAGTAAGTTAAAATCAGGTGTTTTAATGGTAGTAACTTTGTCTACAGATGTCGAAATGAAAACTGCCACAACCAGCCAGAAAAACCTGAAGGTTATGTTTAGTCTTTGAGATACGGTAAGTCGTAAAATTAAAGCATAAATCAAACGGCATCATCAAGGTAAAGTAGACACATCTGAGCCCTGTGGCAAGTCTAGTGGGAATTCTGTTCCCAGTGTTTAGTGAATAACAGCAGAGCAACAAGCTCATCATGTGGTTTTAAATTGATTATTTCTGTTTTACGGGCTCTAAAAAATGAGATTTTAGAGGCAGTTAAAGATACAGTAAGTGTGTAACTTGGTGGTCACCTTTTTTGATTCCATGGAAATAGAATTTAAAACTATACTGTGGAAGATTACAGCTCAAAGACCACCATTTCCTTGGAAAAAAGCAGAACGGAGCTTTCCTCAGTCAGGTTTGTGGAGATGCAAGCCCACTCAAGCCCACTTTTCAGTGCAATAAACATGACCAAATAGGAAAAAAAACAACAAAACTTGTATTTTAGTCTTTTTTTTTTTTTTTTTTTTTTTTTTTTGGCTAAATACTGTATCTTTAAAATTACATCTATATTTTGCATGACTTCTTTTAAAAAGATCAACATTCTATCAGAATACATTATGCTTTGTCCTTTTTTCATTTCTTAACATGTAAGACCAATGCACGGTTAAAACCAGTCTCATCAAATGAAACACGTTGCATTGTCCTGTACATAAAATCTTGAATGCTACCATGGCAAGGCAAGGCAAGTTTATTTGTATAGTACAATTTGTACACAAGGTAATTCAAAGTGTTTTACAAAATAAAAAACATATTAAAATCACAGTTCAACAAATCGAAACATAAATAATCACAAGTAATCATCATAAGATTAACATTAAAGGAGAAAAGTGCAGAATAAAAACCTTTCAGTCATATGCACAGCTAAACAGAACAGTTTTGAGCTTGGATTCAAACATTGTCAAAGTAGAGGCCTGTCTCACATCTTCAGGAAGATTGTTTCAGGTTTTAGCTGCATAAAACTGAAACGCTGATTCTCCATGTTTACTCCTGCCTCTGGGCAACAGCAGGAGGTCGGTCCCTGAAGTTCTCAGAGTGTGAGATGGTTCATTTGGCTCTAACATGTGGGAGATGTATTTTGGTGCTGATGCATGCAGAGACTTGTTCACAAGCAGAGCTGTTTTAAAGTTTATTCTCTGAGTCACAGGAGCCAGAGACCTGAGCACAAGACACATGTGTGAAGTACTTCCTGGTTCTAATTAGGACTCGAGCAGCAGTGTTCTGGATATCCTCCCTAGGGAGGTGTCCAGGAGGCATCCTGTGCAGATGCCCAAGCCACCTCAAACTGGTTCCTCTCGATGTTGTAGGAGCAGCGGCTCTACTCCAAGCTCCTCCCTTGTGACCGAAGCTCCTCACCCTATCTCTAAGGGAGCGTCCGGCCACCCTGTAGAGGAAGCGCATTTCGGCCTCTTGTATCTGTGATCCTTGTCCTTTCGGTCATTAGCCAGAGCTCATGACCATAAGTGAGGGTAGGAACGTAGACTGACCAGTAAATCGAGAGATTTGCGTTTGACTCAGCTCCTTTTTTACCAACAACGGAACCGATACAGCGACTGCATCACTGCAGACGCTGCACCGATCCGCCTGTCAATCTCACGCTCCATCCTTCCCTCACTTGTGAACAAGACCCCTGATACTAGAACTCCTCCACTTGAGGCAGAGACTCACCACCCACCCGGAGAGGGCAAACCACCTTTTTCCAGTTGAAAACCATGGCTCGGATTTGGAGGAACTGATTCTCAACCTAACTGCTTCACACTTGGCTGCAAACTGCCCCAGTGCCTGCTGCAGGCCCTGGCTCGATGAAGCCATCGGGACAACATCATCTGCAAACGCAGAGATGAGATCCTGTGGTTCCCAAGATGGACCCCCCTCCAGCCCTCTGGCTGTGCCTAGAAATTCTGTCCATAAATATAATGAACAGAACCGGTGACAACGGGCAGCCCTGGCAGAGACCAATATGCACCGGAAACAGGTCCTGACCTTACTGCCGGCAATGCAAACACAGCTCCTCCTCCAGTCACACAGGGACAGCCCTTAGCAAAGGGTCCCAGACCCCATACTACCGGAGCACCCCCAAAGTACACCACGAGGGATGCAGTCAAATCATTCTCCAGATCCACAAAACACATGTGGACTTAAGGGCCCGATGGAGAGTATAGAGCTGGTCCAGTGTTCCATGACCAGGACAAAAACCGCACTGCTCCTACTGAATCTGAGGTTCAACTATCGGTCGGATTCTCCTCTCCAGTATCCTGGAATAGACCCTTACCGGGAAGGCTGAGTGTGATTCTCTATTAATGTGCATTGTCCCTATTCAAATAAACTAATAAATAAAATAAATAAAATAAATATAACTGGAACACACCCTCTGGTCCCCCTTCTTACACAGAGGGACCACCACCCCGGTCTGCCAGTCCAGCAGTACTGTTGCTGACCACCATGCGATGTTGTAGAGACGTGTCAGCCAAGACAGCCCCGCAATATCCAAAGACTTGAGGTACTCAGGACAGATCTCTTCTACCACCAGAGCCTTGCCACTGAGGAGCTTGCCAACCACCCCGGTGACTTCAGTCAGAGTGATGGACAAGTCCGCCCCTGGGTCTCCAGTCTTTGCTTCCTCCTTGGAAGATGGCAGCTCTCCACCCACACTGTAAACAGTGTTGGTGAAGCACTGCTTCCCCCTTCTAAGGCATCGGACAGTTTGCCAGAATTTCTTTGAGGCCGTCCGATAGTCACCAAACTCCTCCCAACCCCACGTTTTTGCCCCTGTGACAGCATGAGCTGCGGCACACTTGGTCCGCTGGTACTCGTCAGCTGCCTCAGGAGTCCCACGAACCCACAAGGCTCGATAGGACTCCTTCTTCAGCCTGACTGCATCCCTTACTTCCAGTGTCCACCACTGGGTTCGGGGGTTTCCGCCACAACAAACACCGCAGACCTTATGACCACAGCTACGAGCAGCCATATCGACAATAGAGGCACAGAACATGGCCCACTTGCATTCCATATCCCCAACCTCCCCCAGGATCTAGGAGAAGCTCTCCCGGAAGTGTGAGTTGAAGACCACCCTGACAGAGGGCTTCACTAGACGGTCCCAGCAGACCCTTACAATATGCTTGGGCCTCCCGGGTCTATTTGGCTTCCTCCTCTGCCAGAGGATCTAATTCACCACCCTCGTGTCCAAGACACGCGGCCGCAGACACGACAACAAAGTCGATCATCGACCTCCGACCTAGGGTGTCCTGGTCCACGTGCAACCAAATGAACACCCTTGTGCTCTAACGTGATGTTTGTTATGGACAAAGTGTGACTAGTACAGAAGTCAAATAACAAAACACCGCTCGGGTTCAGATTAGTGAGACGTACTTCCCGATCACGCCCCTCCAGGTGTCACTGTCGTTACGCACATGGGCATTGAAGTCCCCCAGGAGAACAATGGTGTCCCCGGTCGGTGCACTGTCTTGTACCCCTCCCAGCGACTCCAAGAAGGCCGGGTACTCTGCACTGCTGTTTGGCCCATAGGCCGACACAACAGTGAGAGGCTTGTCCCCGACCTGAAGGCACAGGCACATGACCCTGTTGTTCACTGGGTTGAACTCCAACACGAGGCAGCTGAGCTGTGGGACAATGAGCAAGCCCACACCAGCTCGCCACCGCTCCCCGTGGGCAATGCCAGAGAAAGGAGAGTCCAGCCCCTCTCAAGGAGTTGGTTTCCAGAGCCCAAGCTGTGTGGAGATGAGGCCGATTATATCTAGTTGGTAGAGCTCAACCTCCCGCACAAGCTTAGGCTCCTTCCCCCCCAGCGAGGTGAGATTCTATGTCCCCAGAGCTAGTTTTCTTTTCCGGAGATCCGGTCGTCGAGGCCCCCACTTTCCACTGCCGCCCAGATCTCTCTGCACCAGCCCCTTACAGATCCTCGGGCGGGAGGTGTGTCCACATGAGCATGGCCCCACGTCGCTCCTTCGGGCTGAGCCTGGCCGGGCCATGTGGTGCTCGCTCTCGAGCACCCACCCCAGGCCTGGCTCCAGGGTGGGGCCCCGGTAACGCCAGTCCAGGTGACGTAGCTGGCCTTGTTCTACTGCTCATCATGTGGGGCTTCTGAACCGTTTTTAGTCTGACCCGTGCCCCTGGACCTGTTTGCTATGGGTGACCCTAACAGTGACATGAAGCCCCCTACAACATAGCTCTCAGGATCATTCGGGTGCTCAAACCCCTCAACCACGTTAAGGTGGCGGTTCAGGGAGGGGAGAGATAAAATGACTAATTAAAAATGTCTTGTTACAAAAAAATCTGACATTAAGCACAGCAAATTTCAGATTTTAGTGGTAGTTTTAGTTTTACTAGGACTGGATGTTATCTTCTTACAGGGAATGAGAACTAAATTTCTCTGATTGGAAAGTCTGACTGTCCTTCTGTTAATCAGCCAGTCTAACTGTAGGTAATACCATCAATTAATAAACAAAATAAATTATAATCGAAGAAAAAAAAATCCATCACTTAATCCAACTTGCATGGGCATCAAGCAACATCGCTGACTTCGCTGAGCTTCAAATAAATAAAGAAACAGGTTTCAACAGTTATCCAGCCACGAGTGCCAGAATTAAGATGGATCTGTGGTTAGTAACACCAACTATAAACATTACTGAGGTCTGGTCTGGTCCTTTATATGATTCTGCCATGGGTAAAGCCATTGGAGTTTTTCCATCCTGCAGGGTCACAACAACTCAGTCACTACATCGAATACAACACTGAGGTGGGCCAAGTTTTTTTTTTTTCTTTCTTTTTTTTTTTTTTTTTAAGGTGAACTATGTAACTTTTCTGGTGGGAACACTTGCCCGTCTCCAGACATGTATGGTATTATGTTTAATTTGCATTTATTCAGTGGTATTTCATTGCTCACAAATACCTTAGTGTCATGATGCCTGCATTTCCTGTCCTCCTGTTTTCTCTCCCCCTCCCCTACCTGTCTGCCTGGAGCTGGGCGGAGTTACTGACTCCTCCCACGCACACCTGGAGCACATCAGCACAATTACCTCCACCTGCTGCCGAGTATATGAGGGCTCGGCAGAAGACACTCGGAGCCAGACCGTCCGCGTGTCAACGTGAATGCTCCAGCTTAGTTTTTGTATCTTTGGTGCCTGTCTGCCTGTTACTCATTGGACATTTTGCCACCTTCCAGATTCCTGCTCTCACTCATTCCTGCTCCTGCCTCTGCGCTCCAGCTCCGGTACAGTCACCCCTCTGTCTTGCCTCCTGTTCCGTCTTGGTCTCCGGCTTGCTTCTCACCTCCTGCCCTGGCTTCTGTCCTTCTCTGGACTACGCCAGCCCGGCCTGCCCTGGTCTTGTCCCGATCCTGTCCTCGCTCTGCACTACGCCCGTCTGGTCTGCCTCCCGCTCCCTGGCTCCCCGTGTGTGTTACATGAACTGTTAAAAACTGAAATTCACCATTTTGTAAATAAACTCTGTCAACTTGCCCTGAGTCTGCACTCCTTGGTCCGCACCCGCACTAGCCGTTATGACAGAACGGTCTGGCCAGCATGGACCAAGCGGACTCGGGCCCAGACCAGTCACTCCGAGAAGCATGCTCCCACCATGAGGTGATTATAGGACAACACGAACAATCTATTCGGACACTGTTGGATTTTAATCAGATGTTGACTCAACAAGTGGTGCAGCTCACCAATCAAGTGGCCGTGCTTCTCGCTGCCCCACCTGCTGCGTCTGGGGCGCCACCACGTCCTCCGGAGCCATATTCAGGTCAGCCTCACCTCTGTCGGGGATTCCTGTTCCGGTGCATGTTCCTATTTCAGCAGTGCCCCACCCGCTTTAATTCTGGAGCTGCTAAAATTCGTTATGTGTGTGGATTACTTCGGGGGAAGGCTCTCCAGTGGGCTGAGGCACGATTAACGAACACACCTGTGGACAATTTGGATTTTAATGACTTCATCTCCGCCTACAAACTTGTGTACGATCACCCGCACTATCAGGACAACGCGGCTGCCCGCCTACTGACTCTTGACCAGGGCTCCAGGATGGTAGCAGATTATACTATAGAGTTCTGGACGCATGCTGCTGAGGTGGACTGGACGGACAGCGCACTGCGGGCCGCCTTCGTACGGGGCCTGAACGAGCATCTGAAGGACGAGCTGGTGTCCCGTGACGAACCCTCAGATCTACACGCACTCATCACCCTCACCAACTGGATAGACTGTGGGCGCGCCGGAGAGAGAGACGCCGGTCACTGGCCCCACCAGAGCAACGCACTGCCCCGCCGCCTCCGGAGGAGCCCATGCAGATCGACAGGACGCTCGTTTCAGCCGAGGAGCGTCGGCGGAGGCGTCGCCTTGCCGGATCCTGCCTCTACTGCGGCGAGCGCGGGCATTTTGTGGCCACCTGTCCAGCTCGGCCAAAAGGGGGCGCCCACCAGTAGCGCTGGGAGTACTGGTGGGTGAGTCTCGCATCCCGGATACGAACAATAGACTGCGGCTCAGTGCCAACCTGTGTGTACGTTCGGAGACTTTACCTGTTTTAGCTCTTGTCGATTCCGGGGCTGAGAAAGACTTTATCGACGCCTAAGTCACGGAGCAGCTCGGCATCAGACTGGAGCCCCTTGAACGCCCCCTA
Organism: Periophthalmus magnuspinnatus; assembly: GCF_009829125.3. Taxonomy (NCBI): domain Eukaryota; kingdom Metazoa; phylum Chordata; class Actinopteri; order Gobiiformes; family Gobiidae; genus Periophthalmus; species Periophthalmus magnuspinnatus. Next base: position 9,327,130 of record NC_047140.1, on the reverse strand, counting down.
AACGCCCAGGCGCTCAATGGACTTTTTCTGGCCCGCGTGACGCACGTCACGGAACCCGTCACCGTGGTTTTGTCCGGCAACCACTGTGAGAGCCGGCGGTTCTATGTTCTGTCCTCCTCCGCCTCCCCGCTGGTTTTAGGCTACCTCTGGTTACGGACTCATAACCCCATCTTTGATTGGGCCCAGGGTAGAGTTTCGGTGCGGAGCCCCAAGTGCCACACCAAGTGTCTCCAGTCCGCCCTACCTCCCGCCGGGGGGTCCGGCTCCATCTCTGGCCCTTCCTGGACGCCCCCAACCTGTCTTCAGTTCCGGCGGAGCTTTTAGCAAGAGTAAAGCGCTTTCCTTACCCTCGCACCGCTCGTATGACTGCGCAATAGACCTCCTGCCGGGTGCTCCATTACCCTCTAGTCGACTGTATAACCTGTCGAGGCCCGAACGAGAGTTCATGGAGGAATATATCCGTGGATCCCTGGCTGCCGGAATCATCCGTCCGTCGTCTTCCCCGGTGGGGGCGGGTTTCTTCTTTGTGGCCAAAATGGACAAGCCTCTGTGGCCTTGCATTGATTACCGGGGCTTGAACATCACAGTCAAGAATAAGTACCCGCTCTCCCTACTGGACTCTTCACGCCCCTCCATGGAGCCACCATATTTTCGAAACTGGATCTACGGAACACAAACCATCTGGTGCGCATAAGGGAGGGGGACGAGTGGAAGACGGCCTTTAAGACCCCCCTTGGCCACTTTGAGTACTTGGTTATGCCCTTTGGTCTTACTAATGCCCCCGCTGTGTTCCAGGCTCTTATTAATGACGTGCTTCGTGACTTTTTGAACTGCTTTGTCTTTGTGTACCTGGATGATATTTTGATTTTCTCTCAGTCCCCTCAGGAGCATCGCCATCATGTGCGCCAGGTCCTACAGCGCCTCCTAGAGAACAAACTGTTTGTGAAAGCTGAAAAATGCGAGTTCCACGCAGAGGAGGTCAGTTTTTTGGGCTTCATAGTGGGGCGGGGCCAAGTGAAAGCCAACCCGGAGAAGGCTGTCACGGATTGGCCCGTCCCGGCCAATCATAAGCAGCTCCAGAGATTTATCGGCTTCGCTAACTTTTAAAGATGGTTTATACGAGATTTTAGTAGGGTTATCTCCCCCTTACTAAACTTACCTCTCCTTCGTTGTAGTTCACCTGGTCCCCCGAGGCGCAGTTGTCCTTCAATAAACTCAAGAAGCTGTTTACCTCCGCTCCCATCCTGCACCAGCCCGACCCCCTGCGCCAATTCATTGTGGAAATGGACGCCTCCAACTCAGGAGTGGGGGCGGTGCTGTCTCAGAGATTTGAACACCATAATCGCCTCTGCCCCTGCGCCTTCTTCTCCCGTCGGTTGTCCTCGGCCGAGGCCAACTACGACGTGGGGGACCGGGAACTCCTAGCCGTCAAACTCGCCTTGGAGGAGTGGTGTCATTGGCTAGAGGGAGCAGAGCAGCCGTTCGTGGTTTGGACGGACCACAAGAACTTGGAGTACATTCAGTCCACCAAACGACTCAACTCCCATCAGGCTCGTTGGACCCTGTTCTTCAGCCGCTTCAACTTTATCCTGACCTACCGTCCTGGATCTCGGAATGTCAAACCGGACGCCCTTTCCCACCAATTCACCCTGGAAGACAGCCCGGGTTCCGCGGAGACCATCATTCCCCCCTCTTGCGTTGTCGCAGCGGTTCATTAGGAAATTGAGGACACTATCCGAGAGGCCCAAACCAACGATTCTGACCCAGATAACAGCCCACCTGGTAAACTGTTTGTCCCCGATTCTGTCTGTTCCCAGGTGCTCCAGTGGGCCCACGCCTCCAGGTTCGCCTGCCATCCCGGTGCGAGTCGTTCTCTCTCCCTGCTCAAGAGACACTTCTGGTGGCCCACTATGGACACAGACACCCGGGCTTATGTATCGGCCTGCCAGATATGTGCTCGGGCCAAGGCCTCCCATTCACCCCTCTCTGGTCTCTTGTGTCCCCTAACAGTTCCCCGGCGGCCTTGGTCTCACATCGTGGTGGACTTTGTTACGGGACTACCTCCCTCTCAGGGGAACATGGTAATTCTCACCGTGGTGGACCGCTTCTCCAAGGCCACCCACTTCATAGCCCTGCCTAAGCTCCCAACGGCCAAGGAGACCGCTGACCAGCTCACTCGCCATGTCTTCCGCCTACACGGCATCCTGGTGGACATTGTTTCCGATAGAGGAACACAGTTCACATCCCAGGTGTGGCGGGCCTTCTGCGATGGTTTAGGGGCTACGGTCAGTCTCACGGCTGCCGCCCGCAGTCAAATGGTCAGACGGAGCGGACCAACCAGGACCTAGAGTCAGCCCTACGATGTACGGTCTCCGCAAGTCCCGCAACCTGGAGTTCTCACCTGCCCTGGATTGAATTTGCTCATAATTCCCTTGTGAGCTCAGCCACCGACATGTCCCCCTTCCAAGCGTCCCTGGGCCCCGAATTTGGAGCAAGACCAGAGCGGCCCTCCTTCGAGCCGGGGCGCGCACCAAGGCAGCAGCGGATCGCCACTGCGTTCCGGCGCCCGCATACAAACCTGGCCAAATGGTTTGGCTCTCGTCCAGAACCATCCCGCTGAAGACGGACTCCCGCAAGTTGTCCCCCGGCTTCCTGGGGCCATTTAAGATTATCAGAATCATAAATCCGTCCGCTGTATGACTCCAATTGTCCCCGTCTCTCCGGATCCATCCAACTTTCCACTTCTCCCAAGTCAAACCTGTCCGGACCAGCGAACTGCTCCAGCCTAGTTTTTGTATCTTTGTTACCTGTCTGCCTGTTACTCATTGGACTTTTTGCCACCTTCCAGATTCCTGCTCTCGCTCCTTCCTGCTCCTGCCTCTGCGCTCCAGCTCTGGTACAGTCACCCCTCTGTCTTGCCTCCTGTTCCGTCTTGGTCTCCGGCTTGCTTCTCGCCTCCTTTCCTGGCTCCCGCTCTCTGGACTACGCCGGCCCGGCCTGCCCCGGTCTCGTCCCGATCCTGTCCTCGCTCTGGTCCTGGCTTTCCCGTCCCCGTTCTGCACTACGCCCGTCTGGTCTGCCTCCCGCTCCCTGGCTCTCTGTGTGTGTTACATGAACTGTTAAAAACTGAAATTCACCATTTTGTAAATTCAATTCAATTCAATTCATTTTATTTTTGTAACGCCCAAAATCACAACAACAGTTGTCTTGAAGGGCGTTCATGTTTTGGTTGATGGGGGAAACCGGAGTACCCGGAGGAAACCCATCCAGACACGGGGAGAAACATGCAAAACTCCACACAGAAAGGCCTGAGCGACCAGGGGATCAAACCAAACCTTCTTGCTGTGAGGCATGAGTGTTGCCACTCAGCCACCGTGCTGCCAAATAAAATAACACTGTCAACTTGCCGTGAGTCTGCACTCCTTGGTCCGCACCCGCACTAGCCGTTATGACACTTAGGCAGGCATTCTTACTGTTAACAGGCTTGTCTCTCCACAGATCTGAACATCACTTTTGTTCATGACCTGAACCTATCCCTGCCGATACCCATCCCAGAAGCCCAATAACCCTACCAACATGACATTAACAGAAAAAAATACTCTGAGAACAACTAGCATCTAGCCCAGACATGGACAAACCACATCCCATGTCTGAGCTAGACCATGCGTCTCATCATCACATCATCATCACCATCATCATCAACACCGTCACAATCATCATCAACACCGTCACAATCATCACCACCATCATTATCATGACATAATTCAATGCAAAATGAGTTCGAGTATATGATGTAGATTATCTTATTTAAATAAAAAAGACTTAAAAAATAATAATAATCTGGCCAAATAATGAAAAAGAAAATATTTCTTCTTTCAACACAATTTTCCTCAGATCTTTTTCAAACAAATTTATGACATATTACAAAGAATATTCTGGAAAAGCTCTATCCAGAAGGCTTGATGAAATTTAATATTCTGAATTTAGGTCATTTTATCAGATCTAGACTGATTTGCAGTGAATTGCACAGTGTTGGTTCTAACCCTGTCTCTGGCGTTGACGTCGGCTCCACAGTGGATGAGATGCTCCGCACACTCGCTGTGTCCTGTCCTCACGGCCACGTGCAGTGGAGTGCTGAGCAGCTGGACACCATGAACACAAGAATAAACGGTTAAATACACTCTGTGTATATACTCAGCTTTTAATCAAAACTGTGGTCTGTCAAGGTCTGGGTCAAAGTCTGTGAACATGAACAAAGTATTGAAGTCACACGATGTGAACGAACAAAAAGTATAAATCCTCATCTAAAAATATTTATAATATTAATGTTACTTTATCTAAAGGTGACTTTATTCTCCTGTACCTTTCATGTGTGTAACCCAGCCTCTCTAATTCTGACCTTAAAGCCTTACTAGCATTTAATGTACCGCAATATTACTTTCATAGTAACTGGTACTAATTATTTTTGTACATATTTACGTACCTATATGTACCTGGGTCTCAAACAACACTGCTAGTACAAGTTTGACTATAAGTTTCTGTAACTTGCCTCCTCTATGGATTAAAATGAGACTGTGGCTCACTTTTGCCCGCTTAAAAGCTGGACTCAAACATGTTAATGAATGTGCCACTGCCCATATTAAATCAAATCAACATTAACTGCATGTGTGGATGTGAACGGGCCGCTATGGTGCATTTGACCAGTGAGCAGTCTCCTCATAATTACCTTGTCCCTGGAGGTGAACTTGGCTCCCTGATCGCGAAGCAGCTGTAGTGCGGGCAGTGCCTCCTCTGCAGGCCCAGTGCAAAGGCATGGCATCCAGCTGAAAGGAAAAAAAAAACGTAGTCACTCACATATAAACTACAGAATTTGAAAAAGATTAATTGAAATGGTCAGTGAACAAAATTCACAAACTGGGAATGTGCTTCGGCAATATGATGCAACATAAAACAGAGAGAAAATGATGTACCCATTTTTAACACTATTTATTTATTTGTATTTTATTTTGTATTATTATTATTATTATTATATGTATGTCTCTTTTTTGTTTTGTACAGCTGGTCTGTAGTTTGTAGTAGTAGTAGTAGTTACTGCTTAATAAAAAGACCTTTTAAAGAAAGAAAATGATGTACCCATTTCAGTTGTTGAACAAGTATTGATTCAGTTGAATATATTAATAGTAGGTTTAGTATTTGGCGCCCTCTTCTGGTAATAGTAGAGTGTCAACTATAAAGAAATGAAACAGTAGACAGGTAGAGGGTAGTACCTTGTCCTTCTTCTCCAGATCAGTGCCGGCGTCCAGCAGCCTCTTCATGACCTCTGTGTGACCTTTGAAGGAGGCTTTGTGCAGAGCGCTTCTTTGGAACTGAAAGAGGTACAAAATGGGTCAGATTTTAGTTTTTTCTTTCCATTCACTATTCATTCACTATCCATCACTATAAAAAGCTTCCTGCTTGTGAAGAGTGCTGACACAAATCTTGCTTGCTTCTGCTGCATCATTCTTCATGTTGCTTTTTAATCATTTTACCTCTTCCAGTGCTGGAAGATTTGTTTAGTTATGATTTGCTTTTAAGTAAACCGAGACTTTTAAAACATTAAAAAAAAATTTTAACTAAATTTCTGAAGAGCCAGCGGGGTAAGAAACCAAAGGAATTATTTTTGTGAACGCTGTTGGAACTATCAGCAATAGATTAATGAGCCACAAGCACAGATATTTGTTTTAGAATCTGAAAAGGGACTTCACCGGAAGCTCCCTGTGATTTCAAATGGTAGGCAGCCCACAGTTGCTTTCAGAGAAGAGGGTGAAAAATGTTTTACTTTCCAACTTAAACCTGAGTGATACAGTGTCTTTTCCAAAGCTTTGTAAGTGTAGTCACATCACCCAAAATACAGCTTACAAACAGATTTTTACCACTGTCACAGACTGATATTGATGTTAACATAAAAACAAAACAAGAGCAATGAAGTTGGCAAAAGAGTGGCGGCAGACAGGCGGTCTGTGGCAAACGTCAAGGTCAGAGATACGCTGCTGTTAGGAGACGGTGCTATCAGAGATGTGAGCCACAGAGGAATCAAAACTTGCTCATATCCCAGTCACACTATTTCTGAGATTACAAAACTCCTACCAAAAGTTTTGTCAACATACCAAGGAGTTAAACAGCTAATTGTGCACGTGGGTGCAGCTGACACCAGAATGGAACAGACTGAAGTCTTCAAAAGGAATTTCATTAAATTATTTGAGGAGCTTGATAAAGTGGAGTGGTCAGTGGACCTCTTTCTAGCATAGCACAAATTGCTTTTAATGTTTGATTTTATGTTGTAAATATTGTGATATTTTATTCTTGTATGTATTGTGAAGTGACTTTGAGTGTCTTGAAAAGCGCTATATAAATAAAATGTATTATTATTATTATTAGAATGAAGGAAGATGAACAAACACTGGCCTCTCCAAATGAGAGTTAAGACAGCTGCAGTACATCCAGAACGCTGCTACTCGGGTCCTGACTAGAACCAGAAAATACTTCACACATGTCCTGTGCTCAGGTCTCTGGCTCCTGTGGCCCAGACTTTAAAGCAGCTCTGCTTGTGAACAAGTCTCTCCATGAACCAGCACCAAAGTACATCTCTGACATGTTAGTGCCATATGAACCATCTCACACTCTGAGGACTTCAGGGACCGGCCTCCTGCTGGTGCCCAGAGTCAGGACTAAACATGGAGAATCAGTGTTTCAGTTTTATGCAGCTAAAACCTGGAACAGTCTTCCTGAAGATGTGAGACAGGCCTCTACTTTGACAATGTTTAAATCCAGGCTCAAAGCAGATCTTTTTAGCTTTGCATATGACTGAAAGGTTTTTATTCTGCATTTTCCTCCTTTAATGTTAATCTTATGATGATGATTTGTGATTATGTTTGGATTTGTGTGGTATTGTGATTGTAATGTCTGTTTTATTCTGTAAAGCACTTTGAATTACCTTGTATACGAATTGTGCTTTAAAAATAAACTTGCCTTGCCAATCTGCATCTGTTTATAAAGTATTTTATTGGTTGATTATCAGGAAGTGCATGTTTGCATGCTAGTTGTTTGATCTCTTAAAGTTATGGAAAGTACGCAGTGAATAATTAGGAGGCTCAGAATGTATAAGGTAAGTCAGCAATCAAACTATTTAAAATGAATTAAAGCCACAAGAGGCAATGACAGCCCTTGCCAACACTCCCTTATATTCAGGCCTGGATCATGCATTAATGGTTCAAATCTTGGGGCCAATGCCTGTGGCTATGAGAAGTAATCAAAGAAACATGGAATGAAGGTGTTTTTTGCACTTGTGCTACGCGAAACCCAGAAGGAGTATCCCAGAAAACTCTTGAGCTCAAATTTGTCATACCACATGTAGAGACATGGGTTTTGGTCCCAATGAAAATGACTAGATTTTATACAAAGGCAGCCAAAGTGACAACAGGATTTAAGTCCAATATGTCCGACTTCCTGTTCATCATAGGGCAGAGTTCTGATTCAGTTTTAGGCTTGTCTCATGGAGCTGTATCCATCCATCCATCCATTTTCTTCCGCTCATCCGGGGCCAGGTCGCGGGGGCAGCAGTCTAAGCAGGGACTCCCAGACTTCCCTCACCCCGGACACGTCCTCCAGCTCCTCTGGTGGGACCCCAAGGCGTTCCCAGGCCAGCCGAGAGACATAGTCCCTCCAGCGTGTCCTGGGTCTTCCCCGGGGCCTCCTCCCGGTGGGACATGCCCAGAACACCTCCCTAGGGAGGCGTCCAGGAGGCATCCTGAGCAGATGCCCGAGCCACCTCAGCTGGTTCCTGTCAATGTGTAGGAGCAGCGGCTCTACTCCGAGCTCCTCCCGTGTGACCGAGCTCCTCACCCTATCCCTAAGGGTGCGCCCGGCCACTCTGCGGAGGAAGCCCATTTCAGCCGCTTGTATCTGCGATCTTGTCCTTTCGGTCATTACCCAAAGCTCATGACCATAGGTGAGGGTAGGAACGTAGATTGACCGGTAAATCGAGAGCTTCGCCTTCCGGCTCAGCTCCTTCTTTACCACAACGGACCGATACAGCGACCGCATCACTGCAGACGCTGCACCGATCCGCCTGTTAATCTCCCGCTCCATCCTTCCCTCACTCGTGAACAAGACCCCGAGATACTTGAACTCCTCCACTTGGGGCAGAGACTCACCACCCACCCGGAGAGAGCAAACCACCTTTTTCGAGAACCATGGCCTCGGATTTGGAGGAGCTGATTCTCATCCCAGCCGCTTCACACTCGGCTGCAAACCGCCCCAGTGCCTGCTGCAGGTCCTGGCTCGAAGAAGCCATCAGGACAACATCATCTGCAAACAGCAGAGATGAAATCCTGTGGTTCCCAAACCAGGCCCCCTCCGGCCCCTGGCTGCGCCTAGAAATTCTGTCCATAAATATAATGAACAGAACCGGTGACAAAGGGCAGCCCTGGCGGAGTCCAACATGCACTGGGAACAGGTCTGACTTACTGCCGGCAATGCGAACACAGCTCCTGCTCCGGTCATACAGGGACCGGACAGCCCTTAGCAAAGAGCCCCGGACCCCATACTCCCAGAGCACCCCCCAAAGGACACCACGAGGGACACGGTCGAATGCCTTCTCCAGATCCACAAAACACATGTGGACTGGTTGGGCATACTCCCATGAGCCCTCGAGGACCCGATGGAGAGTATAGAGCTGGTCCAGTGTTCCACGACCAGGACGAAAACCACACTGCTCCTCCTGGATCCGAGGTTCGACTATCGGTCGGATTCTCCTCTCCAGTACCCTGGAATAGACCTTACCGGGAAGGCTGAGGAGTGTGATTCCCCTGTAATTGGAACACACGCTCCAGCCGCGGCACGCTTGGCCCGCCGGTACTCATCAGCTGCCTCAGGAGTCCCACGAGCCAACAAGGCTCGATAGGACTCCTTCTTCAGCTTGACGGCATCCCTTACTTCCGGTGTCCACCACCGGGTTCGGGGATTGCCGCCGCGACAAGCACCACAGACCTTACGACCACAGCTATGAGCAGCCGCATCGACAATAGAGGTGGAGAACATGGCCCACTCGGAGTCCATGTCTCCAACCTCCCCCGGGATCAGGGAGAAGCTCTCCCGGAGGTGGGAGTTGAAGACCCCCCCCTTACAGAGGGCTCCGCCAGACGTTCCCAGCAGACCCTCACAATGCGCTTGGACCTGCCAGGTCTGTCCGGCTTCCTCCTCCGCCAGCGGATCCAACTCACCACCAGGTGGTGATCAGTTGACAGCTCAGCCCCTCTCTTCACCCGAGTGTCCAAGACACGCGGTCGGAGGTCAGATGACACGACAACAAAGTCGATCATCGACCTCCGACCTAGAGTGTCCTGGTGCCACGTGCACCGATGGACACCCTTGTGCTCGAACATGGTGTTTGTTATGGACAAGCTGTGACTAGCACAGAAGTCCAATAACAAAACACCGCTCGGGTTCAGATCGGGGAGGCCGTTCCTCCCAATCACGCCCCTCCAAGTGTCACTGTCATTACCCACATGGGCGTTGAAGTCCCCCAGGAGAACAACGGAGTCCCCGGTTGGTGCACTGTCTAGTACCCCTCCCAGGGACTCCAAGAAGGCCGGGTACTCTGCACTGCTGTTAGGCCCGTAGGCCGACACAACAGTGAGAGACCTGTCCCCGACCCGAAGGCGCAGGGACGCGACCCTCTTGTTCACCGGAGTGAACCCCAACACGCAGCGGCTGAGCTGTGGGGCAATGAGCAAGCCCACACCAGCTCACCGCCGCTCCCCGCGGGCAACGCCAGAGAAATGGAGAGTCCAACCCCTCTCAAGAAGTTGGGTTCCAGAGCCCAAGCTGTGCGTGGAGGTGAGGCCGACTATATCTAGCCGGTAACGCTCAACCTCCCACACAAGCTCAGGCTCCTTCCCCCCCAGCGAGGTGACATTCCATGTCCCCAGAGCTAGTCTCCATGTCCGGAGATCCGGTCGTCGAGGTCCCCGCCTTCGACTGCCGCTCGGATCTCTCCGCACCCGCCCCTAAGCTGTATCACTGTTGTGAATTTCATGAGCCTACTCCAAAACTTGTCTGTCCTCACTCCCAGTGGGGTCCAATTTGTGGTCACGCTGTTGAATTGGAACGTGTTGGGCATTGTCTTGATGCCCATTTTATCAAATCCTGTAAATCCATGTGAAACTTGTCACTCATGTTCAGGGAGTCCTATTCTTTTGGGAGAATCAGGAACAATGCCACTCGCCAGTCGCTACGTTACTGACTCGTGCCAACTGTTTTTTATATTTGTAAGCCAGTAAAAGTCAGCTTGAGCGCCTTTAAAAACTCTATTGAATTAAGTAATGATTTTTTTAACTGTGTTGTGTCATTGTCACCACTAGGGTGGCAGCAGTGCACATTGTTCTGTATGTCCTGAAACTTTAGTTTCACAACTGTTTAAGTGTTTGACTTACAAAAATCATGGCACAGATAAAGTAAAAAAGTGAATATTCTTTAAAACTGAAAATCACATGATGAAATTACTTTGGAGCACATATAATATTGTAAGTAATCTTTGTAAATATCTATGTCCCTGCTGACAGTCCTGTGAGGAGGACTCCAGCTCTCGTCAGGCTCTGATGAAGGGTCGTGTGGAGAATGTACAGGGGCTAACTGCTCCCACATTAACACAGCTGCCTCATGTCCAGTCACTGAAGCACCACCGCTATCATTCACTCACACTGACAGTAATCACCAGCACACTCCTGTTTAACAAGTCTCTGAAGGCAATAAACCTTAATAAGATAAGATATGCCTTTATTAGTCCCACAGTGGGAAAATTCCAGTATCGCACCGCACAGTTAAAGAACAGAAGGAAAATGGTACATGCAATCAAACAAGATAATAAGATAATAGATAAATAGCTTAAAATAATTTAAAAAGATAGACTTAAAAATAAACTAAAAATAGACTCTATATAACATCTTTGTAAAGTGACTTAAGTATTGCACATAGGTGTGGTTGAATGACACATGTTCAGTGTTAACAGTGTTCATTGTACAGTCTGACAGCAGCAGGAAGGAAAGACCTGCGAAACCTCTCCTTCACACAGCGAGGGTGAATCAGTCACTGAAGCTGCTCTCCGGGGCAGACAGAGCGTCCTGCAGGGGGTGAGACTCATGGCCCAGCATAGAAATGACCTTAGCCAGGACCCTCCTGTCCCCCACCTCCTGCACTGAGTCCAGAGGACAGCCCAGGACGGAGCTGGACTTGTTAAGATAAGATAAGATAAGCCTTTATTAGTCCCACAGTGGGGAAATTCTAGTATTGCACCGCACAGTTAAGAACAGAAGGAAAAATGGTACATGCAATAAAACAAGATAATAGATAAATAGCTTAAAATAATTTAAAAAATAGACTTAAAAATAAACTAAAAATAGACTCTAATGTAACATCTCTGTAAAGTGACTTGAGTATTGCACATAGGTATGGTTGAATGACCATACCTATGTATGATGACCTTGTCCAGCTTCTTCCTCTCCCTCTCTGTGATGCTGCTGTTCCAGCAGACCACACCGTACAGGATGGCTGATGCCACCACAGAGTCATAGAAGGTCTTCAGGAGTGGCCCTCTCACTCCAAAAGACCTGAGTCTCCTCAGGAGATAGAGCCTGCTCTGGCCCTTCCTGTACAGTGCGTCTGTGTTGTGAGTCCAGTCCAGTTTGTTGTTCAGATGAACACCCAGGTACTTGTATGAGTCCACTCTCTCAATGTCCCTTCCCTGGATGTTCACTGAGGGCAGTAGAGTGGCGTCTTCACTGTACAGTGTCCAGGTTTGCACCATTTCTCATTCACAAACAGAGCCAAACTGGCTTTATGTGCCAGGACCCTGCCAGCAGCACCATTTGTAACCACAGGGAGGCGCACGGATTAGCAGAGTTGTAATGATACACTGATGATTGATATCGTGATGCAGCTTCAGAGCTCCTGATGACTCCTGTGTGATCCTTTTCTACTGTGTCAAAATTCAGTAAAGAACCTGTATTACAAAGACGTGTTCATTATTCTCAGGCTAATTACTCGATGTGAAGTGCACACCTAACACAGTAACAATAATGTCTAATAATGTGTTTTACAGGCTTGTTGAGGTCGTTCAAAGAGGTACAGTATAGTCATCATGTATTCATTCCATATTTGGTGGTGGTAAGATGCTATTGTAGCCACATCTGCCCTGGCACAGACTGACAGAACGAGGCTGCCCATCTCCAACCACAACCACCAATCACACAGCACATTCACACTACGAGACAAGGTGGGATGAGGTGCTTTGCCTAAGGACACAACTACAGAATTTGGTCCAAGCAAGAATAGAACCTGCGGACAATATACAAATGTAATACATTGCTTACTTTCTAACAAATGGCAATTGAGGGGTTAACAATTTAGGATAATAATTAAAAAAAATTTGCAAAAAAGTGTTGCAACAACGCCAACCTAAGTATAAGGCGCACAGGTAAGCATATCGGAATAAAAGAGCCAAGTTTCACTTAATTTACATCATGTTTATTTTACATATTAAAGAAAGCACTTTTAATTTCATTAACAATAACTACAATATATAACATCTGAATCCATACACACTCATTCAGTTCATTAAAAGTTTACCCAGCCTAAGTGCACCGCCTGTCAGACCATGTACAGAACACAACACACCTCGGTGCACAGAGCTCAGGTACACTAGTCTGAGCTTGGCCCAGAACAGCACCACTAAAAGGAGGTGATCTCACCGCGCAGTTAAATTGTAAATTGAGCAAAACAAAGTGAAACGAAACAAAAGGTGGAGCAACACAAAACAAGAAAAACAAAACAGCAGAGGCTAGGCAAGACAAAACAAAGTAACAAAGGCGGCGGTGCCGCTGCTGACCACTGATGACACCTAAAAAGATAAAAAGATGAATAGGGAGTTAACATTAGTCCTTCAGCGCAATGGAACTTAATCCAATTAAGGAGGCACACATACCACTGATGAAGTAAAGTGAGCACACAATCCCAGGTTTGGTGGGACTGGGAGTCCGCTTTCCGGAGCTTTCTGGAGTTTAAAATAATGAGATGTAAGATGACTTGTTTATCCTTGGCACAATGCCAACCACACAACCAAACTAATAATTAGAGGACATGCTCTGAGTTGAAGTTACATTACCTTTTTCTACAGGTGAAAGTGCGCCACTGTGTAATGGACCTGGTACAGTGAGTACAGCTGAGCATGGGACTACAAGGGACAGATGCAGAAGAATTTGGAAATTTTATGAATGAAGAGGTCCCACGGGGCATTACCTGTCACTGCAGATGAAGGCGCACATACTTGGCTCAAAGTGCGATATTTCACGGCCAAGTAGAGAAACTACATGAAACATGGGCTTTAGTTTGGACAATTTTGTGAATGGACAGGAGTAGTGAATATTAATTACCTGCCGCCAAAGATGAGGGAGCACGAGAACACGCTGCGAAGTTCAGCGGGTTGTGAAAGTGAAGTGGTGCTGAGCTCGCAGTCAGACAGCGGCACTAAAAGGTGATTTTGGAATTTGGATATTTTCATGAATGAAGAATAACGGATTAGAGCTTTACCTGGGAATGGAGGACAGAGCTGCCTACAGACCCGGAAATGCCTGTGGGAAAAGGGGAGCAACGAGAAAGGGATCGAATATATAGTCCACCAGCCCACGCCATGGGAAACCAAGTAAGCGCACCTGCAGCACAGGCCTCAACAATCGTTTCACCACACAAAGGTGCAAAACATTCTGCTTCCCATGCAACAGTGGACATATATCACACTAAGGCAGGAGTCGGTAACCTCTTTCATCCTTATACTGTGTGGCTTTGGAAAATAAATTATACATATTTAATTGAAGTGTATGTTTATTTTTTTAAATTGTAGTTTAAAATAGAAGATTATTGTGATCTTGAAATATTAACATAAAATAATATATTTTATTATTTTTAATCGCTCAAAATAAGCAAACTATGTTAAAATCAAACACCGCTTAGGCCTCACAGACAACAGCCCCGATACAGAGGCTGTGCACAGAGGTTCAGGAGGAGAAGTCTCTATAGCACTTCATAGATTTCATAAGCCTGTGATCCCCAACCACCACCACCACTACTACTACTAAATTTATCAGCAACCACATCTTCTCCAATATAACTTTCACCTGACCCCTCATGACACTGGTTGTCATGTTGTAGATATATAATGGAAATCCTGATAATTGATGATTGTCCTCCGCGATTGCGTGTCACATATAACGTATCAGACACATCACCCAAAAGTAGACTCACAAGTTAGCGAAAATGAGCCACAAACAAAAGCTTTTGGAGAGCTTTTCTGCAAAGGGGAAAAGGCCAACTGAGGAGCCATAAGAGGAACCCACAACCTCCAAGAAAAAGAAAGCTAAATCTAACAGACAATACCAGAAGTCCTATTTAAAATATGGGTTTGTTGTTACAGGTGACTCTCATGCACCGTGTCCACTCTGCATAATATGCGGGGAAAGGCTAGCTAAAGAAAAGAAAGAAAACTGCTTCAGCACATGGAGACTAAGCATCCTGGATTAAAAGATAAGCCTTTTGAGTTTTTTGAGTAAACCAGGTAAATCGAGCATGTCTGTGCAACAAGAGGATCAGTTTTTGGAGATTGCAAATGATGGTGGTCTTAAACATATGTTTGAGACAACATCTCTACTAACATTCTGGATGAAAATTAAGATAGAATATTCTGATATCGCCACAAGACCACTGAAAACCTTACTACCATTTCCAACATCCTATCTGTGTGAAGTGGGCTTTTCTGTAGTGACGGGAACCAAGACAAAGTTACGAAGCAGGCTGAACATAAGAAGTACACTGTGAGTGTCTCCCATCATTCCTGATGGGACCACCTCATCGCAACGAATTAAGTGCAGGGCTTCCACTGATTCAGCGACATGGTGAGTTATATTTTTTATGCAATTAACTTGTTTTAGCCATATTTATCAGCAATGCGTAGAGGCCGGTCTGTGAAAATAAAACCAAAATTTTTCCAGTCCATGGTGAAAAAAATTTGGGGACCTGTCATAAGGAATACACTATATAGTTAATTATACAAAGCATAAAGGTAAAAAATAAAAAAAATAAATAAACACAATATATACAGTGTTATCTTCATTGTAGATGTTTTTTGTTTTGTTTTGTTGTTTTTTTTGTGGAAAATGGGTTCTTTGGGTGTTAAAGTTTGCCGATTCCTGCACTAAGGGAAGACAACAGCTATGTTCAGGTAATTTTGGTTAAAGCCACATTTCTTATCTGTAGCCCCTCTCGTCTCAGGAATGTGTGACCCCCACTCTGGGAGGGTTATAAAACACTCACCTTGTTCAGCTTTGGTTTAAATTTCTTATTGTGTAACCCTCACTCTGTAGCCCCCACTCTGGAAGTAGTATAAAACACAATACAATCTCACCCTGTTAGACTCTGCACTAGACTCTGCATTAGACACAGCTCAAGACTCTGCTCCTTGTGTGTGTTAAATGAACTATTGAAACTGTTTCTGCTTCAAATTGTAAATAAACACTGTAAATCTGCCCCGAGTCTGCACTCCTCGGTCTGCACCTGCACCTGACGTTACGACAGTGTGCTAGATACCTTTAAAGGTGCTGTGTGATTAAACCTGCTATGTATGTGTTTTATTTTTAAATATTTTTTAATTATAGATTACATGCTGCACGATACATCCTCTTAAAATGACAGTACAATTTCAAAATGAATTCTCTTACAGTAATGATGCGCTTGCCCCAACCAATGCACAATCGGATAAAATTATGAGCAAGCACATGCAAAAGAGCATACATCATCAGACACACCCAGTCTGGACTGTCCATGGCAAGATGTTGAATGAAGACAAAATTAAACAACATCAAGACAAACTAGATGCCGCACAAAAAATAGAAAAATGGGCTAAGCAGCTCCAAATCCAGAAGCATGAACAAGCATTGACCTCTGTACTGGTCTTTAAACCCAAAGAAAAGACAGGGTAGGTGGCATTCAATAAAATGCCTGCCAAAGGAGAAGATGAAACAGAAGAAGAAACTATGAGCACTGGTATTTACCCTGTACTTAAAGGGTACACAAGAAACAACACCGGAAGCACCACCAGGTGTACCCAATATTTGGAAAGTGATGATGAAGGGAAAAAAAAGGAAGATTCAAGGCGATGTGACTAAAAAAGAATTGTGAGACCTTGTAGAAATTCATTTGATGATGGTAGCTGAATCTAGCCTAGAACTTCACCCAGACATACCTCGACTGAATGGTTGATGGCTCCACAACCACCTCCAACCCCCACCAACCCATTTTTGCCCATCTCAAATACTCCAATGTGCTCTACGCCAGCCTATCCACCTTCATACCAGCCATCAGAAGTTGTCCTCATCGCAGCCCAAGAAATGATACAAGGAGCAACACACGAAGTGAAAGGAGGAGCCTTGTCTCTGGCCTTACGTGGACCCACACCTATAGATTAAACAATTTCAAGATATCCAACTCCAACTCAATACACTAGCAAACATTCTGGACTCACACGTGGCGACAACACAAACGCTGACTGACCTGACCAGACACTGCATGCCAAAGAGAAGAGCTACATCATCAACACTGCCACCATTACAAGCTAAACCAGAGGAGTCACAGCCAATCACAAGCATGTTCACTGACATAGTGGATACCAAGAGCGTCCAAGACACATTCATAAATAGACAACTGGCACCTGTCCATGGAAAGTGCCAAGAACCACTAACTGACCTGCTGGACTGGGACCTAGGAGAAACACTGGGAGAAGCCCACATTGCACCATGACTAGTACTCGGACATACGCCTCTGTACTAACCATTCCATCTTGATGATTTTAACTACTTGATGATGAGCCTCCCACACATCACCTCCGCGCCCTTCTGAAGTACAGAGCAGAAGAAGCCTTTTGCTGGGGAGACATACAAGTGTCTTAGTGAGAGCCACTGATGAGACAACTGCAGAAAACATACGCAGAGCAATACAATGAAAGCTCCATGTACTAGTTCAAAATAGCACAGGCCTGGTCGCGTCCAATAACTGAAAAACCACTACCCGACTGCTGTCCTTGCAGATAAAGAGCAGTGAAGATTACCACACATACAAAGAGCAAAGACACTATTCTGCAGACAGGAACTGGATCCACAGTGATGTTTTTCTCAGCTCTGATCAGACTCCCAAAAGAAGTTCAAGAACACCTGAGTGAAGTAATGGGTCTCCACTGTAAGCCAGAAGAAGAATTTGACATGTAGTATACCCACTTATACACTATATCTCTAAATGGCTCCAGTCCAAAAGTGAAAAAGAAAGAAAAAGAAAAGAAATTACATATATCGAAATGGCTACACTAAAATTATAACTCAAAAAATCCAGAAAGATGTCAAAGAGAAAGGAAACAAGAAAAAAAAAAGTTACAAAGTCCAAGAAGATGGTAAAGATGAAATTGCCACAACCAATCAACTTGCTGCTGCAATCAAGATGGTCATGCAACAACAACACCGAGCTCCACATGTCCAACAACCAGCTGTACAACAACAACCACCACCTCCTCCTCCAGCCCAAATGAACCCAGGGGCTATAATCGACACACTTCTGGAGGAAGAAGAGGAGGAAGAGAAAGAAACATGGATATGCAACCCAATCAATGTTATGCATGTGGTGAATTTGGGCATTGGTCAAGAGACTGCCCACTAAAACAAAAACAAATTCAGCCACACAAGAGGTACAATCAGGTTCAGCCACAACAAGGGTCCAATCAAAATTTCATGCAAAATGCTCAGCCACCGATGCAACAGGTTCAACTACACATTCAACAAGCTCCAACCATGATGACACAACAAAGTCCAAGACAATATGGACTATCCCAAGCTCCAAGAATGATGCCACTTCATCGTGACAACTGTGGCAACTGTGATAAATGGACAGAAGATACGTTTTTTAGTGGATGCAAATGGCTGTCTTATGCAGCCAGTTTCCTGCATAAGACAGCCATTTCTACTGACTACAAAGTCTATGGCCATTTCAGGATGTTGGAGAAAACCAGAAAAAAAGCATTTCATTGAACCAGTGGCAGTAAGCATGAATGACTACAGAACATGAACATGGCCTCAAATATGGAAACACAAGGAACACCACGTGTGTGAGGAGAATTTGGAGACTGAAATGTATATACGAGCAGAACTACAAAATACACCTCTGCTTGAAGCCAAACTGACGCTGTTCTGTGATGGATTCTCACATAGAGCCACAGGTGGCTCCATCATTTCATCATAGTCTGTGATACAGCAGAACGCACAAGGAAAACATCAAGTCCCGGAGTCGCAACAAATTCCACATGGATCTGCACAAGTAGCTCAACTGACAGCTATGTTGAGAACCCTGTAACTATCTGAAAATCCCTCAGTTAACATCGACACAGATTTGGTCTATGCATTTAAAACAGTAACCATTTCTTGCTGCATTAGAAATGTCTTCAAATTGGCCAAACAAACATGAGGCTCTGATAAAACAAAACACTGAGGCAGTACAACTACCAAGAAGAATGGCCATAAGTAGTTAGTCTAGTTTGTCAAGGAAATCATGTCACAGACACAGCTACAAAACAAATTGCCAACTATAATAGAATAGCGATAGCTGCAGGAAGATCCTCAACTACAAATGGAGAAAATGACTGCTGTAATGTCTGGGGGATCAAAGATACAGACACGGGGTAAAAAGTTGAACAGACTTTATTTACAAACACGGAAATGTAAATGTTGATTGACGGAGCAGATAGTAGAGAGCGGGTCGTAGGCTGACATCGTCGAGCTGGTCGTAGGTAGCAGGATCAGAGTCAGGGGTGTTTGTACTGGTTGAGGTTAGTTAGGTCAGAGGAGGAGGTGCAGAGAAGTTCCAAATGAGTGGGATCTGATGACCATAATCATGAAACTAGACTGAGCTAAGCCAAACTACCACGGAGGATACATGGACGATCTGGCGGAGTTTGCAGGATCGTCAGTCTCTTTGTACTCCCAGGTGTAGGCTTGATTGCTCATGGGCTGCAGGTGTGTAGTGGGTGGATCCACAGTTTTCAGCTCCCAGTACAGACACAGAAAGTAGGGGAAAGACAGCACAGAAACACAAGGACAGACTGGGATCTTGACAATGACACAGAATCACCAGACAAACTACCAGACGTGCCTGAAACAGCACCAGAGATGGCACCACAAGGAATCATCAAAAAACATATGTAAAAGAAATCCATCAAGCAGCTGGAGCATATGAACATTCTGTCTGGACACAGAGAGGAGCTAAAAAAGATCAAGCTGGACTATGGAGAAACCATGAAGGAAAAGTTGCACCAGTACCACTCTTACAGATGTTATTTGATGAATATCATGGGTCAACACACAGAAGCTAAGAAGCACTCCTGAAACACATTGACCTTTAGTGGCACCCACACATGAAATCGCTTTTGCAATATTGGATTGACACTTGTCCCACCTGGCAAACCTTGAATCTCAAGAAGAACCTGTACACATACTCATTTGCGGTTTTCGTTATCTTCTAGTGATTGCATGTGAATGTACTAAATGGGTAGAAGTGTTTCCATGCAACAGAGTCAGTGAAAGAAGTTGTTAAATATTTTGTGCTAGTCCTTAGATTTGGTGTCCCTTATCAAATTAGGTCAGATAATGTAACTCATTTCACAGCCAAGGTAGTTTGTGACACATTAAAGGCCTTAAACATTTGTCAATGTTCCGGTTGTATCTACTATCCTTCGAACCAGGGTGAAGTTGAACGTATGAATGCTACTATTAAGAGACACATGACTACACAGCACAGTTCATCCTGTTTCCACTGCAGGGTCAAAAGGTTGTCACATCACAGAAGGTCCACACAATCTTTGTTGGATTACTGCAATTTGTTTAAATAAAAACACTTTATGTCATAGTATGCTATCATGTTGAAAGTCATTGAAGCTGGCAATGCTTTTTATCAACACAACTGTGGTTAATAAACACAACATTTTGTTAGTTTTCATTTCCAGCTTGGTTAAAGCTACCATTAGTAAGTTTATTTGATGTCCTGTATTTATAACCTGTAGATGGCAGATGTCCTCATTATAGTGTGGTATACTGTAGTGTTGCAGTGGTGAGGCCAGACGCAGAGTCAGACCTGTTACAGAGGGCGTGGAGTTACCGGGACCACACCTCCTCAGTGTTTTGTTTCATGATTTATAGTTATCATTTTGGTCACCTTATATGATGTGTCAGTTATACTCCCCACTGGTAGGTGTTTTGTGACCTACAGGATCGGCACAACGTCGTCGAGGAGTCCGGAACAAGCTGGGCCTGCAGGAGTCACTTGGGAATCCTGGTTTATCAGACTCTTAGCCTTTTTGCTGTAACATTTTAGTTTTTTAGTAGTAATTTATTTTATTGTGATTTTAACAGTTTTTTCGTGTAACAAACCCTTTACCATTTTATTCTCTTGGTTTTTAATTCACTGCTCACCCCTCAGTTGTACCTGTGGTTTTAAATCGGAGTTCTGGATTCTCTAACTCTAAAATGTAATCATTTTAAAAGAGCCTCTCTTGGCCACATTCTGATCACCAGCCTTAAACACCTTTTTAAATTCAGAGGGTGTCTGGTGTTGCTTTTGATCTAAGGTTTATTGTTTGGACATTGAACAGTTCTCGTGGCACCACCTCTGTGCAGAAACTGTCCTTGTGAGCCCAAAGTCTGGTCCAAACAGATGAAAGTCTGTCAGAATCAGAACATCACTGGTCTCTGGGTTCCTCATCATAAAGTAATGTTAAAGAAGATTCACTGCGATCTCACCTTAGCCTTTACCCATAAAAGTTATTGAATAACTTGAAGCAAGATATATGGAATTCTATAGTAAAGAAAAAAAAAACTGAAGCAACTCTGCATTTCACATATATTAATTTATTTATTATTCATTTATTATATTATTATTTATTTATTATATTATATTTTTTTCCTAGGATCTGCTGTAGCCACTCCTCCAGTTTGGGGGTTACTGCCTCAAGTGCTCCGATGACCATGGGCACCACTGATATCTTCACCTTCCAGGCCTTCTCCAGGTGTTCTTTGAGCCCCTGGTATTTCTCTAGTTTCTCATGGTCCTTTTTCTTGATGTTCCCATCACTTGGTACTGCAATGTCCACCACAGCGGCTTTGCTCCATTGTTTATCCATCACCACAATGTCCGGTTGGTTCATCACCATTCTGTCAGTCTGCATCTGGAAGTCCCACAGGATCTTGGCTCGATCATTCTCCACTACCTTTGGAGGTGTTTCCCACCTTGATTGGGTTTTCCAGTCTGTACTCTGCACCGATGTTTCTGTACACTAGGTCCGCCAATTGGTTATGCTGCTCCATGTATGCTTTCCCTGCCAGCATCTTACAGCCTGCAGTTATGTGCTGGATTGTCTCAGGGGCCTCTTTGCAGAACCTACACCTTGGGTCTTGTCTGGTGTGGTAGATCAGGGCCTCCATCGCTCTGGTGCTCAAGGCCTGCTCCTGTGCAGCCAGGATGAGTGCCTCTGTGCTGTCCTTCAGTCCAGCTTTCTCCAGCTATTGGGAGGATTTCTTGATATCAACCACTTCAGTTATGTTTAGGTGGTACATCCCATGCAGGGGCTTGTCCTCCCATGATGATTCCTCCAATACCTCTTCCTCTGCACTCCACTGCCTGAGACATTCTCTGAGCACATCATCTGTTGGGGCCTTGTCCTTGATGTACTTATGGATCTTGAACGTTTCATCCTGGACTGTGGCTCTCACACTCACTAGTCTTCGGCCTCCTTCCTTACAGTTCGCGTACAGTCTCAGGGTGCTGGATTTGGGATGGAACCCGCTGTGCTTGGTCAGGAGCTTTCGGGCCTTATCATCTGTGGTTCCTGCTGGGTATCTGATTTCTGGCAAGGCGTAGCTGTTTATTGCCTGGGTCTTGCCATTGAGCTGACTCCTTAGGACTTGTCTTACTCGTTTGAGGTATTTGGCCGTGGCTGCTTTCCTTGTTTCCTCTTCAAGGTTGCCATTTGCTTTTGGAATACCAGGGTACTTGTAATTGTCCTCAATGTGTGCTATTGTCCCTTCTGGGAGGGAGACCCCTTCTGTGTGGACTACCTTCCCTCTCTTTGTCACCATCCGGATACACTTCACAAGCCCAAATGACATTCCAGTGTCTGTGCTTTAGATCTTGGTGGTGTGGATCAGTGAGCTGATGTGTCGATCATTCTTAAGGTACAGTTTGATGTCATCCATGTAGAGGAGGTGACTGATGGTGGCCCCATTCCTGAGTCGGTATCCATAGCCAGTGTTGCTGATGATTTGGCTGAGGGGGTTCAGACCTATGCAGAACAGCAGTTGGGACAGTGTGTCTTCTTGGTATATGCCACATTTGATGGTCACTTGTGCAAGTGGCTTGCCATTGGCCTCAAGGGTGGTTTTCCAGAACCTCATTGAGTTTGCAATGAAGGCTCTTAGAGTCCTGTTGATGTTGTACAGCTCCAGGTATTGAATGATCCATGTGTGTGGCATTGAGTCGTAGGCTTTTTTGTAATCAATCCAGGCAGTGCACAGGTTGGTCTTATGGGTTCTCAGAGGACTGTTCAGTCTACCAGGAGCTGGTGAATCTTTGCCGATGCCCTTCTGTGCTGTGCTGATGTATTGATCCATGTGCCCACTTATCTTAGCTGCGATGATGCCTGACATGAGCATTGGAGTTGGATGGGGCTGTACCCTTTGGATCAGGATCGTATGCCCTTTGGTTAGCCATTAGCATATATATATATATATATATATATATATATATATATATATATATATATATATATATATATATATATATATATATATATATATATATATATATCTTTAAACCCTCAAAGTATCCTCCCCTATTTTGCTGTCGAAAATATTTAGTATCTTGCTTCATATATTCGATGTGGCCACACATTCTCATTCAGTGTTTTATTTTAAATGATTATAATTTTCCCCTCCCCGAACCGCCACCTTAACGTGGTGGAGGGGTTTGAGCACCCGAATGATCCTGGGAGCTATGTTGTCGGGGGCTTCATGCCCCTGGTAGGGTCACCCATGGCAAACAGGTCCTCGGAGACGGGTCTGACTAAGAGCGGTTCAGAAGCCCATCATGAATAGAGTAACAACGAGGCCAGTTACGTCGCCCGGACTGGCGTTACCGGGGCCCCACCCTGGAGCCAGGCCTGGGGTGGGTGCTCGGCAGCGAGCGCCTGGTGGCCGGGCCTTTCCCCACAGGGCCCGGTCGGGCCCAGCCCGAAGAAACGACGTGGGGCCGTCCTCCCGTGGACCCACCACCTGCGGGAGGAGCCATGAGGGGCGGGTGCGGAGAGATCCGGGCAGCAGTCGAAGGCGGGGACCTCGACGACCGGATCTCCGGACATGGAGACTAGCTCTGGGGACATGGAATGTCACCTCGCTGGGGGGGAAGGAGCCTGAGCTTGTGCGGGAGGTTGAGCGTTACCGGCTAGATATAGTCGGCCTCACCTCCACGCACAGCTTGGGCTCTGGAACCCAACTTCTTGAGAGGGGTTGGACTCTCCATTTCTCTGGCGTTGCCCGCGGGGAGCGGCGGCGAGCTGGTGTGGGCTTGCTCATTGCCCCACAGCTCAGCCGCTGCGTGTTGGGGTTCACTCCAGTGAACGAGAGGGTCACGTCCCTGCGCCTTCGGGTCGGGGACAGGTCTCTCACTGTTGTGTCGGCCTATGGGCCTAACAGTAGTGCAGAGTACCCGGCCTTCTTGGAGTCCCTGGGAGGGGTACTAGACAGTGCACCAACCGGGGACTCCGTTGTTCTCCTGGGGGACTTCAACGCCCATGTGGGTAACGACAGTGACACTTGGAGGGGCGTGATTGGGAGGAAGGGCCTCCCCGATCTGAACCCGAGCGGTGTTTTGTTATTGGACTTCTGTGCTAGTCACAGCTTGTCCATAACAAACACCATGTTCGAGCACAAGGGTGTCCATCGGTGCACATGGCACCAGGACACTCTAGGTCGGAGGTCGATGATCGACTTTGTTGTCGTGTCATCTGACCTCCGACCACGTGTCTTGGACACTCGGGTGAAGCGAGGGGCTGAGCTGTCAACTGATCACCACCTGGTGGTGAGTTGGATCCGCTGGCGGAGGAGGAAGCCGGACAGACCTGGCAGGCCCAAGCGCATTGTGAGGGTCTGCTGGGAACGTCTGGCGGAGCCCTCTGTCAGGGGGGTCTTCAACTCCCACCTCCGGGAGAGCTTCTCCCTGATCCCGGGGGAGGTTGGAGACATGGACTCCGAGTGGGCCATGTTCTCCACCTCCATTGTCGATGCGGCTGCCCGTAGCTGTGGTCGTAAGGTCTGTGGTGCTTGTCGCGGCGGCAATCCCCGAACCCGGTGGTGGACACCGGAAGTAAGGGATGCCGTCAAGCTGAAGAAGGAGTCCTATCGAGCCTTGTTGGCTCGTGGGACTCCTAAGGCAGCTGATGAGTACCGGCGGGCCAAGCATGCCGCGGCTCGGGCAGTCACAGAGGCAAAAACTCGGGGTTGGGAGGAGTTCGGGGAGGCCATGGAGGAGGACTATCGGACGGCCTCAAAGAGATTCTGGCAAACTGTCCGACGCCTCAGGAGGGGAATCCAGTGCTTCACCAACACTGTTTACAGTGCGGGTGGAGAGCTGCTGACTTCGACTGGGGATGTTGTCGGGCGGTGGAAGGAATACTTTGAGGATCTCCTCAATCCCACTGTCACGTCTTCCGAGGAGGAAGCAGAAACTGGGGACCCAGAGGCGGACTCGTCCATCACCCTGGCTGAAGTCACTGAGGTGGTTGGCAAGCTCCTCGGTGGCAAGGCTCCGGGGGTGGACGAGATCCGTCCTGAGTACCTCAAGTCTCTGGATGTTGTGGGACTGTCTTGGCTGACACGTCTCTGCAACATCGCGTGGCGGTCGGGGACAGTACCTGTGGAATGGCAGACCGGGGTGGTGGTCCCTCTGTGTAAGAAGGGGGACCGGAGGGTGTGTTCCAATTACAGGGGAATCACACTCCTCAGCCTTCCCGGTAAGGTCTATTCCAGGGTACTGGAGAGGAGAATCCGACCGATAGTCGAACCTCGGATCCAGGAGGAGCAGTGTGGTTTTCGTCCTGGTCGTGGAACACTGGACCAGCTCTATACTCTCCATCGGGTCCTCGAGGGCTCATGGGAGTATGCCCAACCAGTCCACATGTGTTTTGTGGATCTGGAGAAGGCATTCGACCGTGTCCCTCGTGGTGCCCTTTGGGGGGTGCTCTGGGAGTCCGGGGCTCTTTGCTAAGGGCTGTCCGGTCCCTGTATGACTGGAGCAGGAGCTGTGTTTGCATTGCCGGCAGTAAGTCAGACCTGTTCCCAGTGCATGTTGGACTCCGCCAGGGCTGCCCTTTGTCACCGGTTCTGTTCATTATATTTATGGACAGAATTTCTAGGCGCAGCCAGGGGCCGGAGGGGGCCTGGTTTGGGAACCACAGGATTTCATCTCTGCTGTTTGCAGATGATGTTGTCCTGATGGCTTCTTCGAGCCAGGACCTGCAGCAGGCACTGGGGCGGTTTGCAGCCGAGTGTGAAGCGGCTGGGATGAGAATCAGCTCCTCCAAATCCGAGGCCATGGTTCTCGACCGGAAAAAGGTGGTTTGCTCTCTCCGGGTGGGTGGTGAGTCTCTGCCCCAAGTGGAGGAGTTCAAGTATCTCGGGGTCTTGTTCACGAGTGAGGGAAGGATGGAGCGGGAGATTGACAGGCGGATCGGTGCAGCGTCTGCAGTGATGCGGTCGCTGTATCGGTCCATTGTGGTAAAGAAGGAGCTGAGCCGGAAGGCGAAGCTCTCCATTTACCGGTCAATCTACGTTCCTACCCTCACCTATGGTCATGAGCTTTGGGTAATGACCGAAAGGACAAGATCGCGGATACAAGCGGCTGAAATGGGCTTCCTCTGCAGAGTGGCCGGGCGCACCCTTAGGGATAGGGTGAGGAGCTCGGTCACACGGGAGGAGCTCGGAGTAGAGCCGCTGCTCCTACACGTTGAGAGGAACCAGCTGAGGTGGCTCGGGCATCTGCTCAGGATGCCTCCTGGACGCCTCCCTAGGGAGGTGTTCTGGGCATGTCCCACCAGGAGGAGGCCCCAGGGAAGACCCAGGACACGCTGGAGGGACTATGTCTCTCGGCTGGCCTGGGAACGCCTTGGGGTCCCACCGCAGGAGCTGGAGGACGTGTCCGGGGTGAGGGAAGTCTGGGAGTCCCTGCTTAGACTGCTGCCCCCGCGACCAGGCCCCGGATAAGCGGAAGAAAATGGATGGATGGATGATTATAATTTTTTAATTTTATGTTCAAATTTTTGAATGGTAATGTACATACTCACAAAATGAAAATGTAATAAAAGTAGTTAATTACATGTAGTTCTTTTTCAATAACTTTCAATAACTTCTTTTTCAATAACTGTGACTTTGTACTATGCAAACAAGCCACACCGGTCCAACCCTGACATGTTATCAGACACTTTCCCAAGTGAGCATTATTAAAGTGAGATCTTGATTTTCTAGCTATTCCACTTTGGCCTTCATAATAGTTGTACAGCAGCAGCAACAGCAGTAGTAGCAGTAGTAGTAGTAGTAGTAGTAGTAGTAGTCTTTCTCTTGTTGTCAGGTTCATTATGGCGGTGAACATACCAGGAGTGATTGCTATGGTGTTTTTCTATCTGCTGGTGCTTGGGACGGGCATCTGGGCTTCCTTCAAATCCAAAAGGAAGCAGAGGAAAAATGGTGCGTCTGAACTAGAGATGACTCTTCTGGGGAACCGACAGATCAACTTGGTGGTGGGAGTCTTCACAATGACAGGTATGAATGAGATGGGAAATACTGCTGAAGTACATGCATTATAAAACTGAACACAGATAGAGCCAAGACCACATTGACTTAACAGAAAACAATAACTGCCAACTGCTGCACACTCATCCTGCAGAATTAGACGGCTTTATGAAAGCTGGCACAGGGTATAGATAATCAAATCAGTGAGAGTGATTTGTACATGTTTGAGCAATCTTTAAGAATTCATTTTCAAGCCGGTCGACTCCACCAGCCACTGAAATGTTATGGAAATCTCCAGTAGTCAGAAGTGAAAATAAAGACCTTTTATTATATAGATGAACATAACTGGTTGGGAATGAGTAACAATAATATGAGTCAGTCAGCGAAAGCAAATGTTCTTTGATAATTGCCACTGAGTGAAACTAACAAATATTTGAATTATATCAAAAGGATCTATGTGAAAGGGCTATAGTGGAAACGTACTAAGGCCAGGTCCCACTGTAACATATAAAACTTACATACATGGCTAGGTGTGCTAAAAAGTTAAATAATGGTTACATAAGATTTCTTTTACAATACCTACGTTGTTCTCCAATTTTATTTACTTAATGAGTAATGTATGTAGGAGTCAGCAGCATCGCAAAGTCACTTTTTTAAAAATCTGCTACTCGCCAGAGTGATGCACAGCTATCTATAGGAGAGGCCGACAGCATGTGGTGCTTTGTGATGATTACTTTTACAGCGACATTTGAATCCCATTGGGTACCACAGTTTCCAACACATAAGTCAGCAGACTTGTTTCTTTTATTAAGTCATTTTAGATGAATATTGCGATTTAAAATGTGCAACATAATGATCCATGGTGGTCATAGATTATAACTATAGAGCAGAGACAAGCACAATAGATCTACTTGAAAGATAGATTAAAACATGATCAAAATGATTATAAAACAATGTTTTTGCTGATTTGTTGCAAAGCACCATTTCTTAATGATCTAAACAACTGTTTATATATGCTAATATAATCCCCCAGCTCACTCTACGACTCAATGACCCCTAAAATGTCTTGAACTGCTTTGAATGCTCAAATAAGTCACTTCTGATACCCATGCTGCCTTAGTATTTGTTAATGTTTTATACTGATAATACTATTTTTTTCAACTGCATTTTATCTTGACATCTTTTTTATCTCCATAACAGCATCATGGGTTGGAGGAGGCTTCATCGTCGGCACAGCTGAAACTGTGTACCAGCCGTCAATGGGACTAACAATGATCCTAATATTATTCCTGTCATACAGTACATCATTTCTATTGTGTGAGTCCCATTTTAGATCAGTGTCATGACATTTCTGAGATTGTGAATAATGATGTTTTATGACACAGGTGGATTCGTGTTTGCTAAACCATTACGAGACAAAAAGTGTGTCACCATGATGGATCCCTTTCATAGGAAGTACGGGAAAGGGATTACATCTTTCTTCTGCCTGGTTTCAGTTTGTCTTGATTTACTCTGTATGGCCTCCACATTCATTGGCTTGGGTAATAAAATGTATTGCTTTAATTTCAGAACGTGTTACACCTCCATATTTGCTAAGTGTAAGGTTGTGCATTGTATTTGCAGGTGCCACGGTCAGTGTGGTTCTGGACCTGTCCTACACTGTGAGCATCTGGATCTCTGCAGCTGTGGCCATCATCTACACTCTGATGGGAGGACTCTACTCTGTGGCCTACACGGACATCATCCAACTCGTCATTATATTCATCAGCTTGGTGAGCACAATTCAGCAACCTTTTGATTTCATTATGCAGGATCAGTTCACACCTTAGAAAAGTTCAATGGTTTTAAAGCACATCTATTACGCAAAATCAACTTTTCAGAGCTTGAATAAAACTCAAAAAAATAATAAAAAAGTAATAAAACAGGCAAACTGGTCTAGTCCTGATAGAAAAAAGGACCCTGGAAATGCTCTTCAAATATAAAAATACACTAACAAATATGCACATATTAAGATATTGGATATCTGGATATCTTGGAGATTTATGGATGTGAACTTGGAAAGACATCCAGCTAAGTACAGTAGAATAACATCTGAATGTTGAATGGAAAGTACACCGTAGACTTAGAAATTCTGTGGTTAAAGAATATGATAACACATTTTGAAGTTCTATACATCACTGATGTAAATATAGACAATTAATGAGAATATTGAAACGAATTTCTGCCACAGACACAAAAACCCAAGAGCAGATTGGTTGTGGGAAATATACAAAGGCAATATATAGGAAGTGTATTATTTGACTTTTCAGCTGCATTTGATCTCACTGATAATTAGATTTTACTGGAAAAACTTGAATGCTATGGCTTTACAAAAGCTTTGCAAAACCTGCTGTGTAATTTATCAGCAATTATTTATGTGATAGAAAACAACTAGTTTATTATAATGGTTTATACTGGGATGTTCAAATAGTGAAACATGGTGTGTCACAAGGCAGTTGTCTAGGTCCACTTTTATTTACAAAATTTACAAATGACCTACCGCCAGTGCTGGATAAAGCAGGGATTTCAATGTTTGCCGGTGATTCAATATACCTGGCAGGTGTGATGTTTACATCATGAACCAATGGAATCATTCACTACTGAGTATAAGAGGACGCAGTCGTGGTTATAACATCAACATCTGCAGAGATGTATCAGCCAAAACATTCCCACAACATCCAGAGACTAAGGCTGTGTCCCGATTCGCCAAATGCACAAATGCGGCCAAAAATGTGCATCCGAGTGTGCATCCGAGCACACTTCGCGCACTGCTGTATCCCATTATGTACAGTGTCTATGCAAAAAAGAGAAAAAAATGGAGTTCGTTACGTCTGACTTCCTGCTTCTGAAGAGGGCAGACGCAAACCTTGCTTGCTCCTGCTGCTTCCTTCTTAACTTACTTTTATAATCATTTTACCTCTTCCAGTGCTGGAAGATTTGTTTAGTTAGCGATTGTCTTTCAAGTAAACCAAGACTTTTAAACCATTTTTACATTTTTTAACCAAATTTCTGACGAGCCAGCGACATGTCTGGGGGAAGAAACCAAAGGAATTCTTTCTGCGAATGCTGTTGGAACTATCAACAACAAATTAATGAGCTACAAGCACGGATATTTGTTTTAGAATCTAAAAAAGGACTTCACCAGATGCTCCCTGTGACTTCCAGTGGTAAGCAGCCCACAGTTGAGGGTGAAAAAACTGCTACTTTCAACTTAAACCTGAGTGATACGGTGTCTTTGTAAAGACAAGAATGAAAAGCCAACGCAACAAGTGATAAGAGACAATGCTAACATAGTTGCATCACCCAAAATACAACTTACACCCAGATTTTTACCACTGTCAGACTGATGTTGATGTTAATATACAAACAGAAAATTGATTTTTGTCACAAAACAAGAGCAATGAAGTTGGCAAAAGAGCGGCGGCAGACAGGCGGTCTGTGCCAAACGTCAAGGTCAGAGATACGCTGCTGCTAGGAGATGGTGCTATCAGAGATGTGACTCACAGAGGAATCCAAACTTGCTCTTACCCCAGTCACACTGTCCCTGAGATTACAAAACTCCTGCAAAAAGTTTTGTCAACATATCAAGGAGCTAAACAGCTCATTGTGCACGTGGGTGCAGTTGACACCAGAATGAATGAGACTGAAATCTTAAAAGAATTTCATTATATTACTCGAGGAGCTTGATAAAATGGAGGTTATGACTTAAAAGGTTATGAATTAAAAATAAAACAAATTATTTCAGTGTCCATTTTACACCTTTATGTCATGAGTCAACAGCTGTATAGCTCATTAGTCAGCAGGTCGCGGTTGCTAGGCGACGTAACGTAAGTGACATAACGTAAGCTACATAATGTAAGCACACAGAAAGTGGTTGAAGTAAACTCTGTGGTGTAGGCCTGTCCCATTTCGGCATGATGGCGGCTACAAAGAGGGGTACCCTTCGTCGGCTGCGTACTTTGAAGGGTACATCACACTGTGCCTTTTTCCAAACTGGGACACAGCCTAACATGAATGGATCTCATCCACCCCCGGTGCATTGCCACTGAGAAGCTTGCCAAACACCTCAGTGGTACCTATTCTGCATTTTTTTTTTTTAGACATATGAGAGTTGTTTCCCTTCTAATTTAACCTCTAAAAGTTGTTCTGGTATCAATGATCAACAAGAAGGTGAGATATCCTGGCAGTTTTTGAAGTGTCCCTTATAGATACATTTCATACTTCATGCTGTTCTCTTCTATCAGACAGTGATGGGGCCAACCCATTTTTCACAGAAAATACAGTGATGGGTTTCAAATGCATCACCTGAAATGAAGAGCAGAATGAAAAAATGGTTCCAACAGTTTCAAAGCAGAGGCAGAAGTCTGCATGTACACCACATCTCCAAAATCCAGTACAGAGAGGAAGGTTGCTTGCACTATTTCTTTTCTGTTATTTATTGTGATATAATGTTTATTTTGTGTAATAAAATGATCATTTTGATTTTAAACTGTTTCATAATTCCAAGATATCTTTCTAAAAGTATATTCGTTAAACAAAAACTCTAGATATTTATAAGTGTTGACTCTTTCTTCATTTTCATCTTTCATCAACATCACTGAAATATTTTTGTCTTTTTAGAAAAAAAAAAAAAAAAATTATATAATTTTTTACATATATGTTTTATTTGCATTCATTGACAGTCTAAAATTTATGGGGGAATTTTATTTTTCATTAAAGTCTTGTTGCAGTTTTAAAATAGCCTGATCAGCAGATCAACTTTCATATAGAGCAGCATCATTTCCATAGAAATGTGTGTGGCTTTCTCATAAATTATAACCAATGGAGTGGATAAAAATAGTAAAAATGATCAGGCCCAAAATTGAGCCTTGGGGCACTCTTTTACTTAAAGTTAGAAAAATTGATTCAAACCCATCAACTACTTCTGCCTGGGCTGGGTTCTGTTTGAAAGATAATTTTGGAATCAGTTACATGTAGCATTGTCAAATGCAACATGCTTCAGACTATAATCCACTGAATCAAAAGCTTTAGTTAAATCAATAAACAGAGCTACACAGTTTTGTTTGTATTTGCATGGTCCTGTGTTTCCAGTGACAGGAGTGTGCACTTTTCTGAAACCCAACTGATAAGACTTAAAAATTGAGCATTTATTTAGATAAATTGTAACTTAATTGCTAATACACGTAGGATTCAGCAGTGCTGCGTAGTAATTTTCGTACAAATGTGGAAAAAAAAAAAAAAACCTGCTTGCAGCCTTTTGTTGTGATAACATTTACGGCAACATCAGCTCCTATTATGCGCCGCAATTTAAATGCAAATATAATGATCCATGGGTTTCATAGATTATAGCTATAGAGAAGATACAAGCACAATAGGTCTGATTTAACATTGGACATGATGTCTCATTTATTCATGTTATAATTAGGTGTTTTGATTATCCAATCAGAAAGTAGTATGAGCCTCACATGAGATGACATATGCAGGTGAAAGCACTGGCAACCCAGGTATAGTTGTGAAAAGGGGCAGTGCCGGGGGGAGTGGCCTGACCGTAGCCTCCCCTAGAATGGCCAGTACACCCCCATAGCCCCCCCAAAGATTTTGCCCCACTTTCATAGTCCATCCAATCTTGACTAAAATGCTCTGGATGGTGTGACTACAAGGCTGACCAAGGCCTTGGTGTGTGGATGTTTTTCCCTGTCTCTGAGTGGGCTACCTTTGGGCACTCTGGTTTCCCCCATGAACCCAAACAACAAAACTAATAGGTAAAATCCTAAAAGCCTTTATGCTGGAGGTAGATCTCCTGAGAGCAGCTGTTAATTTTAAAATGAAGAAAAAAGGGAGTTCAAAAGTTGTGTCGTAATGTCTGGGGAGATCAAAGATTCAGACTCGGGATAAAAAGTCGAACTTCCATCCATCCATTTTCTTCCGCTTATTCGGAGCCGGGTCGCGGGGGCAGCAGTCTAAGCAGGGACTCCCAAACTTCCCTCACCCCAGACACGTCCTCCAGCTCCTCCGGTAGGATCCCAAGGCGTTACCAGGCCAGCCGAGAGACATAGTCCCTTCAGCGTGTCCTGGGTCTTCCCCGGGGCCTCCTGCCGGTGGGACATGCCCAGAACACCTCCCTAGGGAGGCGTTCAGGAGGCATCCTGAGCAGATGCCCGAGCCACCTCAGCTGGCTCCTCTCAACGTGTAGGAGCAGCGGCTCTACTCCAGCTCCTCCCGTGTGACTGAGCTCCTCACCCTATCCCTAAGGGTGCGCCCAGCCACTCTGCGAAGGAAACCCGTTTCGGCCGCTTGTATTCGCAACCTTGTCCTTTCGGTCATTACCCAGAGGTCATGACCATAGGTGAGGGTAGGAACGTAGATTGACCGGTAAATGGAGAGCTTCGCTCAGCTCCTTCTTTACCACAACGGACCGATACAGCGACCGCATCACTGCAGATGCTGCACCGATCCGCCTGTCAATCTCACGCTCCATCCTTCCCTCACTTGTGAACAAGACCCCGAGATACTTGAACTCCTCCACTTGGGGCAGAGACTCACCACCTTTTTCCGGTCAAGAACCATGGCCTTGGTGAGTTGAAGACCCCTCTGACAGAAGGCTCTGCCAGGCGTTCCCAACAGACCCTTTCGATACGCTTGGGTCTGCCAGGTCTGTCCGGCTTCCTCCTCCGCCAGCGGATCCAACTCACCACCAGGTGGTGATCAGTTGACAGCTCAGCCCCTCTCTTCACCCGAGTGTCCAAGACACGTGGTCGGAGATCAGATGACACAACAACAAAATCGATAATCGACCTCCGACCTAGAGTGTCCTGGTGCCACGTGCACCGATGGACACCCTTGTGCTCGAACATGGTGTTTGTTATGGACAAACTGTGATTAGCACAGAAGTCCAATAACAAAACACCACTCGGGTTCAGATCAGGGAGGCCGTTCTTCCCAATCACGCCCCTCCAAGTGTCACTGTCATTACCCACATGGGCATTGAAGTCCCCAGTCGGTGCACTGTATAGTACCCCTCCCAGGGACTCCAAGAAGGCCGGGTACTCCGCACTGCTGTTTGGCCCATAGGCCGACACAACAGTGAGAGACCTGTCCCCGACCCGAAGGCGCAGGGACACGACCCTCTCGTTCACCGGAGTGAACCCCAACACGAAGCGGCTGAGCTGTGGGGCAATGAGCAAGCCCACACCAGCTCGCCGCATCTCCCCACGGGCAACGCCAGAGAAATGGAGAGTCCAGCCCCTCTCAAGAAGTTGGGTTCCAGAGCCCAAACTGCGCGTGGAGGCGAGGCCGACTATATCTAGTCGGTAATGCTCAACCTCCCGCACAAGCTCCGGCTCCTTCCCCCCCAGCGAGGTGACATTCCATGCCTTCGACTGCCACCCAGATCTTCATGCACCGGCTCCTTACGGATCCTCTTGCGGGTGGTGGGTCCACATGAGGACGGCCCCACGTCACTCCTTCGGGCTGAGCCCGGCCGAGCCCCGTGGGGAAAGGCCCGGCCACCAGGCGCTCGCTGTCGAGCACCCTCCCCAGGCCTGGCTCCAGGGTGGAGCCCCGGTAACGGGCCGGGCGATGTAGCTTGCCTTGATTGTACTCTTTTCATAAGGGGCTTCTGAACCACTCTTAGTCTGTCCCATCTCCCTGGACCTGTTTGCCATGGGTGACCCTACCAGGGGCATGAAGCCCCCGACAACATAGCTCCCAGGATCATTCGGGCACTCAAACCCCTCCACCACGTTAAGGTGGCGGTTCAGGGTGGGGAAGTCGAACTTAGTTGAGGTTATTTGCAAACACAGAAATGTAAATGTAGATTGACAGCAGATAGTAGAGATTGGGATCGTAGACTGACATCTTCGAGCCTTCATAGGTAGCGGGATCAGAAGTTGGGGTGTTCGTACCGGTCGAGGTGAGCAGGGTCGGAGGTGCAGGGTAGTTCCAATGAGCGGGGTCTGATTAAAAATGAACATAACCAGCTGATTACACAGATCATGCGCTCAAAAAACTAGACTGAGCCAAGCGGAACTGTACCACGGGGATACACGGACGATCTGGCGATGTGTGTTGGATACTCGGTGCCTTTGTACGCCACAGGTGCAGGCTTGATTGCTCATGGGCTGCAGGTGTGTAGTGCGTGGTCCCAGAATCTCTGCCCAGCTCCCGGCACAGACAAAGAAGGAAGGGGGATATCGCTAATCACGATAAAAAAGGTCCGCGAATTAATAAATCGTGACATCTTTTATTAATCATGATCATCGTGCACGATTATATTTGCCTTTACGGCACCAGACTGCTTCATGTTGAACCTTTAAATGACAGTTTAATTACCTCATATGTGGACATCAGTACATTGTAGAGAAAAAACTTGTATTGTGGTCTAGACAACCCAAAATGTGTTGTCCACATAGGTGGACTCCAGGTCGCAGGAGGTTAAGCAACATGGCTTATAGCATTACATAGCAAAGATAACTTTGTTGTAGGTATTCATGGATAAGCCGGTGGAAGACCCTCACCCAAAAGTTACATAATAACTATAACCGTTAATATTGCATGCATGTTTTCTTATGAATTGCATGGTGTTGCTTTAAATATAAAATGTTTCTTTCTCAGTGGCTCTGTGTTCCGTTTATTCTGATGAACCCTCACACTGTCCACATCGATGAGACTCTGATGAACAACACTCTGCACACACCCTGGATTGGCAAACCACATTTAGAAAGGATCTGGATTATGTTGGACAACTTCTTACAAATGGTGAGTCCACCATGTCTTTACATTCTCAGTTACATTAAAAGTGTATAATTTAATCTGTTTGTCTTCAGTCCATTGGAAGCATGGCGTTCCAGTGTTTGCATCAGAGAACCCTGTCTGCTTCCTCCACTGGTACAGCCAAGATCACCTGCTGTGTAGCCGCCGTCCTCTTGTTAATATGTGGGATTCCTCCTGTTTTGTTTGGAGCAGCGGCTGCTTCCACAGGTAGGAGTTACCACTGTCCTACTTGGCTTTTGTAAGTTAGTAACTTTTCTGTTTTCCATAAAAAATAGCAGCACTTTGTAAGAAAATGGCACATGTTCCGAACTCTATTTTGCTGTGGACTGAATAGTGTAAATGTGAAAGATTCTAATCCAGACAAGGTCCACGCAGCGTCACAGTGTATTGGTGATTCATTTATTGTTTATTTGAATAGGGAGAGATACAACAAACAGATTAATAATTACGTAATTTGATGCAGGTGTCACACACACACACTCATACACATGCAAACTTGCACACACACACAAATTCACACATGCTCACATACATACACAAACACACACATATTCACAAACATACGCAAACACACGTACACACACACAAACATACACGCACAGTCCAGCATCCAGCACTGGCATCAAAGCCTTAATGTACATTTGATTTGGTCTTGATCTAGTCCTGGTTTAGTCCAGTATAGTTTTATTCCCCAATAAGTCCCAATTTCCAAAGTGTGTGTACGTGTGTTTATGACCGCTCCTTAAATAAAAGGCTTATACATGCAACTTGAGTCCAAGATAAATTTCTTCCAAGGGGACAATAAAGTATATTGCATTGTATTGTATTATGGTTTGTATTGTTTAAATGGTTTGCTGATTCTTTGTCAGAACTATGTTTCCTAGGAAAAATAATATAGTGTTATCTAATTGTCAGACTGGAACCAGACGTCGTACGGGTCTCCCTCTCCTTATGAACGAGGAGAAGCCGCTCTGGTGCTGCCCATCATGCTGCAGACCCTCACTCCCTCTTACATCTCCATCATTGCGATTGGCTGTGTGGCCGCGGCTGTCATGTCCTCAGCAGACTCCACGATTATGGCTGCGGCCTCAGTTTTCTCTGCAAACGTCTACAAGAACATAGTGAGGCCCATGGTGAGAATACACAAAGTAAATATAGAAAAAAAATCAAATCAGTATTTGATGAAATCATTAGTTGACCCTAAATAGTGCTCCTTGTATGAAATAGTGTGGACATTCAGACACAGCCATAAAGATTTACATAAGTGTTGTTTTATTCATTTTTATTTTTTTCTTTCCTTTAGGCATCGGAGCGAGAAATGCAGTGGGTGATCCGTGCTTCGGTGGTTGTGATAGGTGCATGTGGGACGTCACTGACCATGTTAAAAAACAGTGCCATTTTGTTTTGGCTTCTTGCTGCTGACATAGGTTATATTGTCGTATTCCCCCAGTTCTTTTGCGTCCTCTTCTTCAACATCTCAAATAGTTATGGCGCCATCATGGGGTTTCTGGTGGGGTTTCCTTTACGGCTGCTGTGTGGAGAACCTTCAGTCGGGTTACCTGCAGTACTACACTTCCCAGGATGCACTCTGGAGGATGGCGTTTACGTTCAGTACTCTCCTGTTAAAACCATCTGCATGTTGGTGACGCTCTCTTCAGTTTTGCTCTTTTCTTACCTGGCCTCTCTGCTCTTCAATCGAGGCCTGCTTCCAGAGAGATGGGATGTGTTTCAAGTCAAAGCTACATTAACACAATCAAGAAGAAACCATGATGGTGAAAAAGAGGATCTGAGTGTGCCAAAGGGAGAGTACAACATGGACACTCTGCAGCCAATGATAAGAACGTGATTAAAAGTTTGAACCCCAAATATATGTTGTAAGAAGAGAATGATATGATATTGTGTTGTTTTGGGTTTGGGTTTTTGATGAGTGTATTTTAACTTAAAGGTAACTTTCTGGATGTAAATAGAACGTTTAAACCAAACTTCAAAACATTCTTCATGAAGAGAGATGTTTTATGCCAAACTGTGGAAGATTATTGATTATGGAGTAAGGTTTAGGATGAACTTCAGCTTACCCGCCAGTTGTCGCTATGAAAACAATCCACTTTTCCTTGTTCATTTTTTGCCTCAACCTGCTTTCACAGTCATTTGGAGTGATAAAGATTCTTGGAGTAGACAAGTCAAATCAAATCAAATTCATGCATAAAGCACTTAAAACAACCACAGCTGCCCAAAATGCTGTACAAAGGCAATATAAAGTGTAATTTTATAAAACAAAATATGCAGTACAAGAGTCCAGCTGAGCTTCAAAAGCCAGTGCAGCAAATGAGTTTTTGAGTTTTTACCCAGGACTTCAGAACATCCAAAATCATTGGGTCTGTTGAACTCAAAGTTCTACTGGGAACATCCACTAAAGTAACTGTAACTGATAAATGTCACTAAATGTCAGTGGAGATGTGAGGTCTCTAGAATGTGTTCACTTGTGATCAGTTGCCTTCCAAACATGGTGACTCTGAACTATGATTTAGACTTAATAAGATGAATACATTTACTAAAAGCACGATCGTGTGCTCTTCTGTTCAATGCACTTTCTATGTCCTTAAGTTAGACATTATTTGTAACATTTTAAATGTAGTTCATTCATATATAGACTAGAATGCAGTGCAACATGATTCAACTTTAAAGGCATTGGTGCAAGTATTGTTAAACAATGTGCAGGGTGTGTTCACAATGCTCTGTCTCCACTTACCGCTATAATTTACTCACTATAAACACTATAATTTTCTGAAAACAGTCAAATGGAATGTGATTTACGTTACAATGTCTGGCCCTTTTCCAAATCCGCTCTTCTGAATGCACTCCCCTCACTCGGACAGAAAAAGCACTCTCCTCTCCCCTGTCCCTGAAAGAACAGCTCCTCACCATCGGCAGTATTAAAGTTTAATATTAAATGAATAATTTTCACACCACAGGGACATAATAGCACAGTTGTGAAGTTAATGCAGAGCCACAAATGCTTTTTCACACTAGACTGGTGTATGTGATAGTTTACAGCCAAGCTTTTTACAAAGCGAAAAGCTTTGTAAAAAGCTTTTCGTGAAGAACAAATTCTGCCATCATCACATCTTTAAAAAGTATAAAGACCCCTCTGATTGCTAAAACTATCCCCTGATTCAATTTGCATCGTACAATGACAAAATACTACATTTTAAAATACATAGCCAAGTGCATTTCCATTATGAAGCGCATGTGTGTAAAGTTGCAGCCAAACGAGTCAATATAATCCTCTGTGCCTACTGTGTTTAAAATAAAAATGTACATAGTTATTATGAAATTCCAAGATTGATACATATTTTTCCATACCATTTGAAATCCATTTACACTTAAAAAAAAATACTGGCACTGAAAAAAGAACTGTTCAGGTACTGGTATCGAAAAACAGGTATCACTAAAATACTGGTATTGAAAAACAGTGGCCAGACATAATTGTAACTTCTTTGATCCACCACAGGTCGGTTTTCTACCTTCTCATTCTTCAGCTGATAACATTAGAGAGCTGGTGGATATTATGTGGACAGTTCAGGAGATTCAGACCCCTCTAGCCACCATTTTGAGGTCTGGGTCGAATGGCTGTATTTATCCACAATTCTACAATGCTTTGCAACTTAACTGAATACAGCTTATATATGCACCCAAAAGATTCAGTCGTCACAAGTGACGTTTCCAGCTCAATGAAGTGTCTCATGTGTCTGAACTGACTTACAATGCTGTCATTTTATTTATGCATGTTTTATATATTTTTGTTTTATTCCAGTTTTCCTTTTTGGTTTGAGGTATTTCAATTAGATCATCATCATCAAGCATCAAGCTCGACTGAGATATGAGTCTGATTTTATGTGTTTTTGTAAATTTTTTGTGTGTGTATATATATATATATATATATATATATATATATATATATATATATATATATATATATATATACATACACACACACATATATATATATATATGTATGTGTGTGTGTGTTATTCACCTTATAATTTTATTTTGCTTTCATAGAAACATTATTAACTGATTTTATTTTTTAAAAAGTATGAATAAATCTGTGTTCGCAGTTGCTGGAAAAATGATGAGTCACAGAAACTGGTTTAAATTTTCAAATCCATTTAATACAATGAACGTTGACAGTTAAACAATAAAAGTAGAAATGCTCAGTTGAAGATAGACAAACTTAATTTAAATATCCACCAGTTTAAACATGCTCTAAACTTGTCAATCATCAGTTGCTTCTCTTGCATAGTTTTAAAGAAACTAATTTTAAACCATGGACTTTTAGCCACGCTAACTTATTCCTTACTGTGATACTGAACAAAGACACAGAAAAAAGTGTCTGGCATAGTTTTATATAATTGTTTTCTTGTAGTTCTCCAATCTCTCCCTGCTGCTTCTTACTTTGGCACTTTTGAAAATGCACCGGGGATAGTTTTGGGCAGTTGATTACCCAAGATTCTGTATTAGTTATTACCTGAAATGCAATGTAAAATAAGCATACTTTATTTTACAGTCTCAGTTTGTCTTATTTAAGCAGCTTTTACTAGAGAATTCTTGATGTACAGAGCATTTATCTCAACAACACTAAGTTAAAATCAGGTGTGGGCTCTTTTAATTGCAGTAATCTTGTCTCCAGGTGTCAAAATGACAAGATCTCAGGAGATAAGTGCCATAACCAGCCAGAAAAACCTGAAGGTCGTGTTCAGTCTTTGAGATACATTATAATGTAAATAAACCACAACTCAAACGGCATCATCAAAGTTAAGTAGACACATCTGAGCCCTGTGGCAGTCTAGTGGGAATTCTGTTTCCCAGTGTTTGGTGAATAACAGCAGAGCCAACAAGCTCATCATGTGGTTTTAAATTGATGTTTCTGTTTTACGGGCTCTGAAAAATGAGATTTTAGATGCAGTTAAAGGTACAGTGTGTAACTTTCTGGAGGTTGGCACCTGCTTGATTCCATGGAAAACCATAATTTGGAACATACTGTGGATGATTACAGCTAAAAGACCAACATTTCCATGGAAACACACAAAAAAGCTTTTCTCAGTCAAGTTTGTGGAGATGCAAGTCCTCTCGAAGTAAGGACGCTGTTTTTCAGTGCAATAAACATGACCACGTTGGGAAAAAATTAAAAACATACTTGTATTTCAGTCTTTTTTGGCTAAATGTTACACACTGTATCTTTAAAATTGCATCTATATTTTGCATGACTTCTTTTAAAAAGAGAAACATTCTATCAGAATACAACATGCTTTGTCCTTTTTTCCATTTCTTAACATGTAAGACCAATGCACGGTTTAAACCAGTCTCATCAAATGAAACACGTTGCATTGTCCTGTAAATAAAATGTCGAATGCTACCATCGATTAATAAACAAAATAAATTATATTCTAAGAAAAATAAATCCTTGGAATCACTTAATCCAACCTGTATGGGCATCTGACAATGTGTCAAGCAACATCGCTGACTAAACTCAGCTTCAAATAAATAAAGAAACAGGTTTCAACAGTTATCCAGCAACGAGTACCAGAATTAAGATGGATCTGTGGTTAGTAACATCAACTATAAATATTACTGAGGTCTGGTCTGGTCCTTTGTATGATAAGATTTCAGAAAATGCAGACAGAATACAGCTTTACATTTTTATATAAATCCATAGAACAATGTCTAAATATTGATTTAGTCTTTTATGTTCTCATCCCAGGCACTGACAGCACATACATGTTCTAAGTCACTGCCATTTTCCCAAATATTAAAGCTGGACATGGGCTGTGATATTGGATGACTACGTTTTTCATTGCAGTGAGATTTTAAAATACTTTTGACACATTTGTTTCAAATATTGATAAAACAGAAATGTGTCAAAATACAGCCTC
The DNA here is from genome assembly GCF_009829125.3 of Periophthalmus magnuspinnatus. Classification (NCBI taxonomy): domain Eukaryota; kingdom Metazoa; phylum Chordata; class Actinopteri; order Gobiiformes; family Gobiidae; genus Periophthalmus; species Periophthalmus magnuspinnatus. The sequence goes on along the minus strand of NC_047140.1, from coordinate 9,285,435 downwards.
CACAGAGCAGATCACTGGCGTTCTCCTGCACCATGAAACGTAGAAATGGCTGTACTAACAGGCTCTAACATATGAAAATCAGGTACTCCATATTTAGGGTCCCAATCAGTCAACCATGCCTGCCATCCATCAATCAATACTCTTTTCTATGCATTGGTTGAAAACACCTACAGTAACAGATCTAACCCCTTCAAACAAAAAAATAGGTCTGGTAAAAGTGTATCTCCTGCCAGCTAAATGCAGCTATCCCAAATCTGATGCACTTGTGAGCACTACAGAATGGACTAGAGCCTTCAGAAAGATACTTTGAGATATGTTGATATCGTATGGAGGTCCTGCAGGCTCCTTCTCCAGTTCAGATCCTGGCTCAGATCTCACCAGGTGGGCTTCTCTTCATTGCATAAAATGCTCTTGGCTCCATTCTGCCAAGAGTAAAGCGTCTCCATTGGAGTTTTTCCATCCTACAGGGTCACAACAATCTGGTCACTACATCATATCCAACATTGAGGTGAGCCATGTTTTGTTCAATATTTTTTAAAGGTGTACTATGTAACTTTTCTGGTGGGGGGTTGAACACCCGCATGTCCCCAATGAAGATGTTACTGCTTTGCCTGAAATGTATGTTATGTAATGTATGTTTAATTTGCCTTGATTTAATGGTGTTTCCAAGGTATTGTTCACAAATACCTTGAAAAAACAGGCATTCTTACTGTTACAAGGTTTGCCTCTCTACAGATCTGAACATCACTTTTGTCTATACCCTAAACCTATCCCTGCCCATACCCATCCCAGAAGCCTAATAACCCTACCAACATGACATTAAAAGAGAAAAACTAGTGTCTAGCCAAAGCGGTAGATATTTAATTGCTGTAGTGCTGTATTCTGCATCTCACCTATTGCTAGGTTCCAAATTATATCACAACATTTCATTGGCCTATAATATCAGCAGTAGAACCTATACCTTGAAGCATTTGAATACTTACACTGTTTTTGGTGTTGAGGCTAGCTCCATACATCATGAGCAGTTTGATCATTTTAAACCTGTTGATCCTCACTGCATCGTGCATGGGTGTATCTCCGTCCTGCACACAAGACACATGGGGCACCTCATCATCATCACCATGACATCATCATCGTCATCATCATCATTATCATCATCATCACAGTCATCATAACAATCATCATTATCACAATCATCATCACAGTCATCATCATTATCACAATCATCATTATTACAATCATCAAAATCACCATCAACATCACCAAAATCATCATTGTCACAATCATCATCACAAGCATCATTATCATAATCATCAAAATCACCATCATCATCATCATTTTTACTATCATCATGATCACAATCACCATCATTATCACAATCTTTATCACAATCATCATCATTATCCCAATCATCATCACAATCACCATCATCACAATCATAATTATCACAATCATCATTATCAAAATCATCATCACAATCACCATCATCATCACAATCATCATTATCACAAGCATTATCATAATCACTATCATCAGCACAGTTATCACAATCATCATCATCACAATCACCATCATCACTGTCACAATCACAATCATCATCACAGTTACATCGTCACCACAATCATCATCATATTAACCATCGTTACAATCATCAGTAATAATCATCATCATGACAATCATTATTGTTGACAATTATCATCATAATCACAATCATTATTATTACAATCATCACTGCCACAATCATCATCACATTCACCATCATCTCAATCATCATCATACCAACATTGTCACAATCATCATTGTCACAATCATTATCATAATCACCATCATCATCATCACAATTGTCATTATCACAATCACAATCATTATCATAATCATCATCACAATCACCATCATCATCATCACCATCATCATCATCATCATAATCATCATCATCATCACCACCACCATCATCATCATCAAAATCATCATTGTCACAATCATCATAATCACCACCATCATCATCATCCACATCATCACAATCATCTTTGTCACAATCATCATCACAATCACCATAATCATCACAATCATCGTCATAATCACAATCATTATTACAATCATCACTGTCACAATCATCACCACAATCACCATCATCATCACAATCATTATCATAATCATCCTCATCACCACCGTCACAATCATCATCATCACGACGTCATGATATCACCACCATCATCAAACAAATAAAAATGACTTGAATGCAAAATGAGTTACTGTATATGATGTAGATGACATTATTTAGCTTTCAAAATAAAAATAAAAAAAATGGCCGATCAATGAAGAACAAAAATATTTCTTCTTTCAACACAATTTTTCTTTTTCAAACAAATTTATGACATATTAAAAAGAATATTCTGGAAAAGCTCTATCCAGAAGGCTTAATGAAGTTTAATATTTTTAATTTTATCAGATCTAGACTGATTTGCAGTGAATTGCACAGTGTTGGTTCTAACCCTGTCTCTGGCGTTGACGTCGGCTCCACAGTGGATGAGATGCTCCGCACACTCGCTGTGTCCTGTCCTCACGGCCACGTGCAGTGGAGTGCTGAGCAGCTGGACACCATGAACACAAGAATAAACGGTTAAATACACTCTGTGTATATACTCAGCTTTTAATCATAACTGTGGTCTGTCAAGGTCTGGGTCAAAGTCTGTGAACATGAACAAAGTATTGAAGTCACACGATGTGAACAAACAAAAAGTATAAATCCTCATCTAAAAATATTTATAATATTAATGTTACTTAATCTAAAGGTGACTTTATTCTCCTGTACCTTTCATGTGTGTAACCCAGCCTCTCTAATTCTGACCATAAAGCCTTACTAGCATTTAATGTACCGCAATATGACACGTTCTTTCATAGTGTTACATCAATAATTTTTGTACAAATCCACATAAGCTGCATATGTGTATGTGAATGGGCCAGTTTAGTGCCTTTGTCCAATGAGCAGTCTCCTCATAAGTATCTTGTCTCATCATAAGTGCCCTGTTTTTTCATAAGTACCTTGTCTCTGGAGGTGAACTTGGCTCCCTGGTCAAGGAGCAGCTGCAGTGCGGGCAGGCTGCCTCCTCTGCAGGCCCAGTGCACAGCAGTGGCATCCAGCTGAAAGGGAAAAAAACAAATAAAAAAACAAACATAGTTACTTACATATAAAGTAAATGTGTACAGAATTTGAAAAAAAGATTAATTGAAATGGTCAGTGAACAAAATTCACAAACTGGGAATGTGCTTCGGCAATATGATGCAACATAAAACAGAGAGTAGGAATAGTAGAAACAGTTGCATAGACTGACCAACAGTGCAAAACTAATCCAGTGTAAAACAGAAATTCAGCCAATAAACTTGACTAAACACAGCACGTTTATTGTTGAGTAAAAACATATATATATATATATATATATATATATATATATATATATATATATATATATATATATATATATATATATATATATATATATATATATATATATATATATATATATATATATATATATATATATATATATATATATATATATATATATATATATATATATATATGTATATATATTCATTTTAGTTTATTTATTTAACTGAAATCTTGCTCAATGGTTGTACTTTGATCCTTAAAATACATTTGGAGACGTTGTTTGATTTAAAATGATGTACCCATTTCAGTTGTTGCACAAGTATTGATTCAGTTGAATATATTAATAGTAGGTTTAGTATTTGGCGCCCTCTTCTGGTAATAGTAGAGTGTCAACTATAAAGAAATGAAACAGTAGACAGGTAGAGGGTAGTACCTTGTCCTTCTTCTCCAGATCAGCGCCGGCGTCCAGCAGCCTCTTCATGACCTCTGTGTGACCTTTGAAGGAGGCTTTGTGCAGAGCGCTTCTTTGGAACTGAAAGAGGTACAAATTGTATCAAAGATTTTTTTACTATTTGAAAGACACCAATATTCAGATCTAATACTATAAGCTTATAAGTGAAAAACAGCACTATGAAATGAATACTGATGTTACAATATTATATATAGGTCAATAATATTTCATACCCATAGTACTGAGGGCAGCTAATATGGTTAAAATGCAGATTGTTGTCTGATTATGTTAAAAGTCCTATATTACTACATCTCCAAACTTCAAAATGCTCTGTTCCACCTTGTGATGTCATGAAGTGGTAGTTTACCAATTAAAAGCTACTGTTTACCTTTAGTTCAGTAGAGATTAGAAATTCCATGGCTGAAATCATCCAAATGATTCTAGTGAAGGTGTATGGAGTTTAAAAACAAGTATTGCTGTATTACTAGATGCCATAACAAAGTTAAACAGAGTGTTTTCTGTCTGAGATAAAAACTCCTGCCTAAGCATGCAGAGTGAATGAAACAAAACAAAACTCTAGGTCTGTTTGTGATGAGGAAACAACATCAGTGTAATATGGGTCCTGTGAATGTGCTCTCTGCACTTTGGCGCTGTCCAATGTACTGAAACCACACCACCACAGAAGATTTTAATCCTTAAATTTAAGCTGCAGTTTCCCTCAAGTATATAATCAAACATTATTATTCAGCCAAATTGTAAATATATTTTCACATTATTATATTTCATGGTTTGCATTTAATAAATGTATTTTTTTAGGATACTGCATCCAAATAATTTACCCCGTGAATACAGTTTTGTCAGTACTGTGACTACTTAAAGCTGTGTGCACCAGCATCAGTAATACAATCTAAATCATGCCAGTCTAAACTTACAGTGTCAGTCACGTTTGGGTCTCCTCCATCAGACAGATACTTCTCCACCACAGGCATTTTGCTCTCCATGGCTGCAGTCAGAAACATGTCCTCATCCACAAACACGGGCTGCAAGAAAAGAAAGCAAAGCTGTTCTAATCAAATATATCTTTTACAGAGAACAACGGTAAAACTGATTTATTCTTTATTACAAAACCATTACACATGCTGGCCAAGTTGTTCAACTTATGATTAACCCAGGAGTAGAACTGTTTCCACTCTCTCGACCCCACCCCGTGTCATTGTTCATCATTCAGCCTGAAGACCTCACCATCTACAGGGGGCGCCAGAACAACTGAATACCATTGCTTGTGGTGGTCCTTGGTAGTGAAGTCATGTTTTGATTCTCAAGACAATTATCCAATCAGAAAGTAGAATGAGCCTCACGTGACTTTTTTATTTGGGTTGTGAGTTTCAATGCTGAAATCTAATGGTGTAAACACTACCTACACTACCTAAACACACACAGTCCTCCCTAATAATTTTTTCCTGCAGCTTTTTTCTACCAGGCATCATGGTCTTGAATAAAGTACAAAATATTATATTAATGTAATGTTTATGGTGATTGTGTTGGCTGTTACCTCGGGCCAGTTCTGAATCTTAATGGGACTTCCTGGTTAAATAAAGGTACAATAAATAAACCCCAGCACCTGCAGCCAATGACTCAGTGCTAGTGCAGCCTCTGCAGCTCAGTGGGTGAATTCTGGAGGTTCTTTCACATGAGGCCTGTCCATAAACTGAGAATGAGACACATTTGTGTCTCTATGCAGGTTAAGTCTCTGGACACACAGGGCCTTAACCTGCTGTTGTGCATTCATACAGTAGAGTACTGACCAGAGTTTCGGGGGCTGGCTGTGGCTTCTTCTTGGTTGGGGCCTTCCTCTCCCTCCTCCTCTTCCTCAGCTGCAGAATGTTGAACAGGTCATCCACAGTGTCCAGCCTGAGTCGGCCTGTTTTATCAGTCTGACAGAACAAGATGCAAGAGGTTAGAACCAGGTACCCCGCAGTGGTAGACCAAAACTTTACCCACTGTGCCACGGTCATTACTTTAACCTTGAATATTGCTAGTAATTAAAAAAAAAAAAAAAACAGTCGAGGATATTTAAAGTTGCACTGTGTAACTTTTCTGGAAAGGGTCAGAAAGGCATTTATCACACGTCTCAATTTCTATGGAGACAAACATGAGATGCCACAAAGCCAAGTCTTCACGATAAAATAATGGCATGATAACTTTGATGCCATACTGTGGAACATTCTAGGCAAAGCAATAACATCTCCATGGAGAAAAGCAGGCGGCATACCCTCCACCACAAAAGTTACATAGAGCACCTTTAAAAATATAACTTTATTTTAGATATAATGTATAAAGCCTATAATATCTGCTAAAACAATAGCTATGTCTTTGAAGTTAGACAAGGACTGACAGTCCAGGACTGAGAAGACCAAAATGATTCTAGTGAAGGTGTATTGAGTTTAAACACACAGTGGAGCACTTCCTGTATTACCACATGACATCACAAGGTGGAACAGAGTGTTTTCTGTTTGAAAGAAGAACTCAGCCTAAATATTCAGGGTTTGTGTGTTAAACAGATTTATTTCTTACATTGAGTGCGGCCACGCTGACCTCCTCCTGCTCTCCTCCACTGTCACTCTCCTCACACAGAGCCCCGCCCATCAGAGGACCGTGTGACTTCAGATCATCCTGCTTCTCTTGATTGACAGCCGCCTCGTACACACCCCCTGGGAAGTTCTCCGCCTCCTTGCCCTCTGACCTCTTCCCGGTCACCTGAGCCAGCAGAGAATGACAGAAGAGAGACAGCAATAAATTAACCTGACCACCAGCGTGTCCATGCAGTCCAAAAATGGGCCTTACATCACTGAAATATGGCTGACCAATATGTTTATGTTAGATACTGTTGCATGTTTAAGTATGAGAGTAATATGAATGTTTGTGGCAATAGTACTATTAAAATGCAGTCTTTGATAACGTGATGTATACTGTTTATTTTAAAAGCAAACTGTCCTGTGACCCAGCTATAAGCTTGTATAAGCACAGGTCTAAATAAGTCAGCTGCGTGTTTTCTGCATATCTTTATAAAGAGTTTTATTAGTCAATAATCAGGAAGTGCACATTAGCATGCTAGTTGTTTGGTGTCTTAAGGTTATTGAAAGCGCTTACAAACTTATCACGGTGAATGATTAGGAGGCTCAGAATGTATAAGGTATGTCAGGAAGCACCTTGGACCGCTGCAAACTGTTTAAATGGATTAAAGTCGCAAGAGGGGAATATAGTCCTTTCTAACAGGCGCTTTATATTCAGGCCGGGATCATGCATTAATGGTTGAAATTTGAGCTAGTGCCTGTGGCTGTGAGAAGTAATCAAAGAAACATGGAATTCAGGTGTTTTTCACACTTGTGGTACGTGGAAACCATCAGGAGTATCCCAGAAAATTCTTGAGCTCAAATTTGTCATGCCACATATAGAGACATAGATTTTCATTTGAACCAAAAAACGAAGGACTGGATTTCATACAAAGGCAGTCAAAGTGACAACAGGATTTAAATCCAATATGTCCTGTTCTTCATAGGGCAGAGTTCTGATTCAGTTTTAGGCTTGTCTCCTGGAGCTGTATCACTGTTCTGAATTTCATGAGCCTACTCCAAAACTTGTCTGTCCTCACTCCCAGTGGGGTCCAATTTGTGGTCACGCTGTTGAATTGGAACGTGTTTTTTATCAAATCCTGTAAATCCATGTGAAACTTGTCACTCCACTCATGTTCAGGGAGTCCTATTCGGGCGACAGAGGCTCAGTGGTTAGAGTGTTGGTCCCCCAACCCGAAAGTCGGAGGATCGAGTCCCGCTCGTTGTGTCCTTAGGCCAGACACTTCACCCACATTGCCTAGTATGAAAGTGGTGTGTGTGCAAATGATAGGTGGTGGTTAGAGGGGCCGGTGGTGCAGATAGGCAGCCTCGCTTCTGTCAGTCTGCCCCAGGGCAGCTGTGGCTACAGTAGTAGCTTACCATCACCAAGTGTGGAAATGAATGAATAATGACTATAGTGTAGCACTTTGAGAGGCTTTGAAAAAGTGCATTACAAGTGTAAGCCATTATAGTTATTATTCTTTTGGGAGAATCAGGAACGATGCCACTCGCCAGTCGCTACGTTACTGACTCGTGCCAACTGTTTTTCATATTTGTAAGCCAGTAAAAGTCAGCTTGAGCGCCTTTAAAAACTCTATTGAATTAAAGTAATGATTTTTTTAACTGTGTTGTGTCATTGTCACCACTAGGTGGCAGCAGTGCACATTGTTCTGTATGTCCTGAAACTTTAGTTTCACAACTGTTTAAGTGTTTGACTTACAAAAATCATGGCACAGATAAAGTAAAAAGTGAATATTCTTTAAAACTGAAAATCACATGATGAAATTACTTTGGAGCACATATAATATTGTAAGTAATCTTTGTAAATATCTATGTCCCTGCTGACAGTCCTGTGAGGAGGACTCCAGCTCTCATCAGGCTCTGATGAAGGGTCGTGTGGAGAATGTACAGGGGCTAACTGCTCCCACATTAACACAGCTGCCTCATGTCCAGTCACTGAAGCACCACCGCTATCATTCACTCACACTGACAGTAATCACCAGCACACTCCTGTTTAACAAGTCTCTGAAGGCAATAAACCTTAATCTGGCTTTATGTGCCAGGACCCTGCCAGCAGCACCATTTGTAACCACAGGGAGGCGCACGGATTAGCAGAGTTGTAATGATACACTGATGATTGATATCGTGATGCAGCTTCAGAGCTCCTGATGACTCCTGTGTGATCCTTTTCTACTGTGTCAAAATTCAGTAATGAACCTGTATTACAAAGACGTGTTCATTATTCTCAGGCTAATTACTCGATGTGAAGTGCACACCTAACACAGTAACAATAATGTCTAATAATGTGTTTTACAGGCTTGTTGAGGTCGTTCAAAGAGGTACAGTATAGTCATCATATATTCATTCCATATTTGGTGGTGGTAAGATGCTATTGTAGCCACATCTGCCCTGGCACAGACTGACAGAACGAGGCTGCCCATCTCCAACCACAACCACCAATCACACAGCACATTCACACTACGAGACAAGGTGGGATGAGGTGCTTTGCCTAAGGACACAACTACAGAATTTGGTCCAAGCAAGAATAGAGCCTCAGACCTTCAGGTTGGTGTCACCTCATTCATTCATATTCATACTGGTATTGTAAGTCCAACTTCAGCATTGTTGATAATTTGTATTTAAAAATGTATATATTTGCTATTAATCTGACTATTGGCTTTAAAAGACTTATTCCCAGTATAAGAAGCAAAATAATACAATATCCTCTCTGTGTAAACATCTTAAATTGACTAAAATGTGTCTAAATCTGGACTAAACAAAATTTACAACCAACAAATCATAATTAGTATCACCATAAATGTAATATATAGAACTACTTGATAACCAAATAAACCTATACATCATTTTATATCAAGCAGTTCATTATAAAAAAAAAGGAAAAATAAAGTAAACTTGATCTGAAGCTTCCACCAAGAATAAACATAACTGGTCTATATAAAGACAATGACATCTGTCTCCAACTAACCCATCACCCAAACACCCATCAACCTGAGAGGCCGTTTCACTCTCTTATCTTACCAGCTCTTCCACGCTGTGCAGTCCCATCGTCCTAGAACCTGGATGCTTTCTTTCTTCCTTTTTTTTTCTTTTCAGCCCCCTTGCTCAGCTTCCGTCCACAGTCCTTTCCCTCTGTCCCCTGTGTGTGCGTCTGCTGTGCGCCTTCCCCACAGGCCTCTTTATACCCGCGTCACACCTCCGAAATGTGACTGCCCGCTCATGTTACTGTCCCCGTGTCCCCTGCCCCCCCCCCCCCCCCCCCCCCCCCCCATCCTTGGCTATGGAAAGGGGCGGGGGCACGGGGGAAGGGGGCGGGGGCACGGGGAGGAGAGGGGGGTTTGCATGTCACCGGGGCAGAGATGTCATGCAGGTATGCGGTGTCATTCTTATGTCCCGGTGTGTCAAAGTGAGTGGTCCCTGCGGTATGGCATGACATGACGGGCTGATATGCTGTTTATCGACTGCCAGGGTCTCGGATGCACCGCCGGGAACTGTACGTTATATTCACGTATGCGGGGAATGACAGATTTACACGGTAGGGCTTACGCTGTCAGGAGGATATGGACTTGTTTTGCTGTTCAGTCTAAAGTGATGTTGGCAAAAACTAACGATTGAAGCATTCTATTAAAGGGCCCTTATTCTTACTCTATTTTCTGATGTATGTTATAATGTTTCCTCATCACAAACAGACCTGGAGTTGTGTTTTGTTTCATTCACACATGTTTAACACACAAGCCTGGCATTTTTAGACAGTGTTTTTCTCTAAAACAGAAAACTCTCTGTTCCACCTTGTGATGTCATGTGGTAATACAGGAAGTGCTCCACTGTTTGTTTGTTTTAATTCAATCGGCTGAAGGCTTTTTGTCATTTTAAAGCCTTAGACTGGAACATGCCTTAAGTTTAAATGTGATCACTTATCAATTTGAAATGTGATGTACATGTGTTTGCATTTATTTCAGTGTATTTTGTCTGAACGTTTATGCCTTGCAAACATTCTGAACGTTTCTACCAGAGTGTTATTAAAAAAAAAAAAAAATAAACACACACACAAAAAAAAAAATTAAATAAAAAAAAAAAAAAAATAAATAAATAAAATTAAAAATCCAAACATGTGCTAATGAAACAAAATGCAGCTCCAGGTCTGTTTTTGAGGAGGTAAAAACATTATAACATGACTAGAAGCTCACAAGAGTCCACTTTGTGTAATACAGGACCTTTAATCTATTTATTTACTGTATATTTACCCTGCACTCCACAACAGAACTTGGTCCGAGCAAGAATAGAACTTCAGACCTTCTGGTTGGTGGACAAGTGCCCTAACCTCTGAGCCTCTGTCACCTCATTTATTCACATTCATATTCTATTTATTCATCTGTATGTACCCTGCACTCTAATGGTTTTAAAAAAGCAGTGCCGACTGAACCTGTGTCCAGAGCCTTAACCTGCAGATAGAGACGCTCTCAGTTTATGGACAGGACATGACTGAAACTGACAACTGACAAATGAGAGACTCAGGTGAGGCTCATTCAGCTTTTTCATTGGATAATCATCTTGAGAACCAAAACATCAAATTATAACAAACAACTGTGTCAACATGTCCAATGGTTTTTTGTTTTGCTTGTTTGTTTGTTTGTTTGTTTGTTTTTTTTATAATTAAGAATAAATCTGCATTATAATTGTTATCAGTCAGAGCTATATTTGATTTGTACATGTTTACTGTATATCTTAGGACACAGATTGATCAAAAATAAATACAGTAAAAACACAGATTTTTGTTATAGCAAGTTCTAAGGTCTAGTCACTAATAGAAATAATCAGGTTATGAATTTACCTTTTAAACATTTCTTATGAAAATACGTCTCAGACTCCGGTTGTCAAAAGTATCAAAAATCAGATACTAATCAATGATAAACTATTATTGATACTAGATAGTGAAGGATTACACAGATATAAGGCCACATGGGAAAGTACTACCATTTAATGTGGAAAATCACATTCAAGTGTTTGAATAAAGAGGGTTTTTTATTATTAAAGTGGCATCGGAATCGGTGTCGAGTATCAAGTCAATTCCTTAGTATCAAATAAATAAAAGTATAAATAAAAGTATTTGAAATTTTAGTATCGTGCCAGTAACACTACTACCGACTCATATATGTAAAAAAAAACCTTCAAAAATACAGTGTAACGTTTTCATAAATAAAAAAGACATGTAAATGAAACTGAACCTGGTCTAAAATTGAATTAGAGAAAACAAACCATTAGCTGCCGTGTGTGGGAGGGGCCTGGATTGCTATAAATTCATGTTGTATTATTAGTCTGGGATTCTGAATCGGTGATGACCACGGGCCCATGGGTTGCCAGGTTTATTTCTGTTATGTGATTACTGCTCATCCAGGCAATTTGTCGTGCAGTGAAATAGGCCAGCTCAGAGTGATCCAAATGTGACTGTCTTATAGGCCTAAGTGTGTCCACAGTTTGATTCAAAAGTACACAACTCCCATTTTATGTCAGTCTTCCATCCTATCCCCCTGCCATCTCTGACGACTGAAAACGTAACTTTCAAAGAGCTGTTGGCGTAACTCCCAGATCTCGCAGAAAGCAAAACAAACTGATATCTTTGTTTCACTGTGCTAACACAGAGGGGAAAAGGGAAAGAAAATGGAGAGAAAAGTAGAGCTCCCTACTTTAAAGAACAAAACAGAACTATATAGGTTTATCACTGAGTGTAGTGGACATAGTTAACCTGCAGCCACCGCACAGAAAATTAGCAAGTGCACAACTTTGCTCGACCGTGTCCAATTAACACTCTATTGAAAAATGATGGCCCCTCTCTCTGCAACTGCTGCTGCTGACCCCTACAGGGTCAAAAGGTGACATCACAGAAAGACCACACAATCTGTGTTGGTTTACTGCAATTTGTTTAAATAAAAACTCTTTCTGTTATAGTATGCTATCATGTTGAAAGTCATTCAAGCTGGCAATGCTTTTTATGAACACAACTGTGGTTAATAAACACAACATTTTGTTAGTTTTCATTTCCAGCTTGGTTAAAACTACCATCAGTAAGTTTATTTGATTTTTTATAACCAGTAAATCGCAGATGTGAAACCTGTTCCCCCTCCCCTCACTTGCTCTTTGTTCAGACTCACCTGTGCTCTCTGGTCTTCTTCTGTCAGACCAAAGCTGGCACTCTGTCAGACAGCAGTGATGTAGACAGCATCTAGTGGTCATATGTGAGAATACAATAGGGCTGGACCGGCCAGTGTAATTACAAATGGTAGACAAAGATGACATATTGTGCTTCTGTCTGGTATATAGTTATTATGTATGACACTCAAAGGTCATTATTTTATATTTTCAAAATTTTAAATGGCAGAGACAACAACAGTAACTTCATCTGAAAAGTGCAGTGCTGATTTCCACCTGCCCCTTTACGGTCAGTGCCAGTCTGTCAGACCGTGCTCAGGGCTCCGCCTGTGGATAACTGACTTCTGTGCAGAGCGGTGGATGTGGGGACCATTTCATGACCATTTCAAAAGCCAAAACCTGCAGACTGTAGTTTTTGTAGATAATTTCAGTTTTCAAGTATTTTAAGACCTGGGGATAGGGTTCACTGATTAAAACATCACACTTAAAGATTTCCAGTTGGACACTAGATTCTCCCAAATTGGACATCTGCTTGGACATATGGTTCATTCAACTTTCATCCACCACCAAATGTGCACAAATGTGGGAGTCACTCCCAAAAAATCTTGTTTTATCAGTGTGTTAAAAAGAAATGTGCTCAAAGACTGAACTAAACCATGACATCAGCTCTTTTTCAAGCAGATGCTTTTCTTTCCAGGCACAGAGACAGTGAGCCCCTCATATTCTCAGGAACGTCTTGGACATGTGTGGCACTCCTGCAGTGATGTCCTCTTCGCAAGACAGAGGGGCGGGATCAGATGGCAGGGGTCAAAGGTGAGTGCCATACCAGACTCGGTGTCGGAGTGTGGCCTTCGTGTCAGCTGGTGTTATCCTGTTGTTTGTTACACGGGCTCCTGTGTGACCTACAGGACAGAGCGCTGATGTGTGAGGTCATGTGGGATCAGTGTCAGCCAATCAGGCGTCAGAATGGAAACGTAGGCGTCAACAAATCCGGAGGTGGAAACTTAGATGAGACCCAAACATCATCAGAATGTGGCATGTGTCAACTCTCATTCTTTACATTTTTAGACCAAAATATGACACATTAATATAGTATGAACATCAGTGCGGTTTGCCTTGGATCCAGAACACACACTTCTCCAATACTGTACGAAAATGTGAGTCTGGTCATTATTGAAAAAACAAACAAACAAAAAACAATTGTGTGACGGAAGGAGTGGTGACCAGTAGTGGTTATCCCTCTGTAGAAAGAAATACACAGTGATACTAGTCTAGACAATAATGGGCTTTCAATCAGGTTTTAGAAATGAACCATCTTTTGCTTATCTCGTCCAAGCATGGCTCCCTCAATTTTACATTTCAAACTGTGCTATGTAATTTGTCTGGTGGAGGGTTTGCCACCTGCCTGGAATATACCTCAGTATGGCATTAAATGTGTCTCCATCAAACAAGCAAGTGATGTCACCAGGCCAATTTACACGTCAGATCTGTGTAGACCCCTCACCCATCAACCCCTTAAAAACATACTTCAGAATATTCTCCATAGAAATAGATACATTTTATGGCACACTGTGGAAGTTTATAGCCAAAGGAACAACATTTCCATGGAAACAAGCTGGAAGTGGCCCCACTTCAGGTCACAAAGTCAGGTTTGTGGAGATGCAAGCCTGCTCACAGTAAGGACACATGTTTTTTCCATGGTTTTCACTGCAATTGTAGTCTGTTTATTTTAAAACTTTAAACAAACTAGAAGAACAAAAACACAGAAATCAGAGGACATTTCGGAATGAGCTCATCTTCAGATATCTCTGTGTGTTGAAACAGGTTAAAAATAGCCTCATAGCGCTCACGATGTGCTCACACATCAGCACATGATCCATATCACAGTTATGCCGACGATGATGAGCTCACCATCCTCCAATCAGAGGGCAGCATTCCAACATCAAATGAGTCATAAAAAATGAAGCATGTTTATGGTTACTTTAAAATTTACTGCTGTCTGTGAATCTCACATAAATCCAACTGTTTCTCAGCTCATGGAATATAATCCAGCACATGACAATATGTCTAAAACAGGCCATGCGGTCATGTGACGTCTGCTGCCCCGTCTGTCTGTCTGTCGCTGACCACGAAGACGCACTTCAGTAATAAGATCTCTCTATGGTGAATAAGTTCTTGTCCAGAACTGTGTCAGCAGGGTCTCTGTCCTTATGTCCTTCCACTGAATATTTTATTTTAGGTAAATAAAGCAAAAATATTACCAATGTTATTTTCTTTAGCTTTTCAGCAAAATAAAAAACAACATAGGATGAAGCGTGAATATGTGAGGTATCACCTTGTGTCTCGGACTTTGAGGGCAAGACTTCCCAAACATTGTAATCCAATATCTGACTTATGAAAATTATTGCTGTAAATGTGATTCACATGCTTCATAAAAAATATAACTGTATAACACATGCACTGCCCACAGATATACAAGAGAGTCCGAGTAGGAGGCAGAGCTTCTGTGGAAGCAAACCAGTTCAGAGCATGGTACCTGGCTCTCAACTCATTGATATGTGTAGCACCCTGCATTGAGTCCTCAGTCTGGGACGGCTCTCGCTGAAAACGATCGGAATCGGAACCAGTGATCATGAGGTGCCACAACAGTGGAACGAGCTGAGGAGTCATTTGTTAAATCCAGAGAAAAACATGCTTCCCTCTAAATGCTTTTAAAATGTAAATTGTTAGTATTTTTGCAAAAAAGGAAAAAGTCCATTTGTTGGCGGTGCCATGTTTGTTTTGTTTCTTTGGGAGCAGGCTTCTGTCCAAACTACTGTACAATAATGCCCTGTGATTGGTCAGTGGCTCTATCACTGGTGAACTCTTCAGTCGGAGCCTAACAATGGATTCTCAAGAGTTTGCAAACTCACAAAAATTGTGAGAATTAATCTTTCTGGCAAGATTAAGAGTACTGGCGACAAACTACTCAGAACTTGACAACAGCCATAGATCAGTCTGGAAAGGAAAGAAAATAGAACATTAGCTGATTTTGTTCAAACACTATTTACCATTTATATCTGAAGGGTAAACCTCTATGAATGTAAAAGAATGTACAGAGTCATTAAAAGCAGATAGAGCCTAAGAAGATGTACAATATGAATCTTATCATGAACTTTATAATGAAAGATCAGCTCATGATGCTTTTATCCACACTTCAAGAGCCGACTGATTCTGAACTATGAGTGAAAAAACATGTTTCATATCTCGTTTCTCACTGATGTTGAATCATGAGAACATCTGGGGTGGAATGGTCATAGTCAGTTGTTTCCTCATTGAAATTTTATGTATTTCCTTCTGATCATGATCCCTCTGATTGCTCACATTGGAGTTTGCTATTTGCATGTCATTTAAATAATCTTAAAGGTCGAGAAATCAGATAGTAATCAGATTTTGATGTGCATGTAAACACAGCTGCAGTACATCCAGAACACTGCTGCTCGGGTGACTTGACTGACTTGAAACCAGAAAGTACTTCACACATGTGTCCTGTGCTCAGGTCTCTGGCTCCTGTGGTTCAGAGAATAGACTTTAAAGCAGCTCTGCTTTGAACAAGTCTCTCTATGGACCAGCACCAAAGAACATTTCCCACATGTTAGAGCCACATGAACCATCTCACACTCTGAGGACTTCAGGGGGAGGGACTGGCCTCCTGCTGTGGTTCAGTTCTGGTTTAGTTCTGATTTAGACCCGGCCTCCTGCTGGTGCCCAGAGTCAGGACTAAACATGGGGAATCAGTTTGAATTTTATGTAGCAAAAACCTGCAACAGTCTTCCAGAAGATGTGAGACAGACCTCCACTTTGACAATGTTTAAATCCAGGCTCAAAACAGTTCTGTTTAGCTGTGCATACGACTGAAAGGCTTTTATTCCGTACTCTTCTCCTCTTTTAGTATAAATTGTATGATGATTATTTATGTTTTGATTTGTTTGTATTGTGATTTTATTGTCTTTCTTATTTTGTAAACCCCTTTGAATTACTTTGTGTACCAACTGTGCTATACAAATAAGCTTGCCTTGCCACAGCTACTGATAGTTGCTTCTTAATGGTTCTCACCCAGCACAATGCCTTCTAAACTGTGTGGCCCATATAATTTAGTTTCTTCTATTTTCAGAATTAGCTACTTTTACATTATGGAGTAAAAATCCTCTTCCTGAACTAGAAGAAATAAAAAGCAGATGCAGGCACTTTAAAGGCCCTGTATTACACAAATTTGACTCTTCCCTCCTCAAAAACTGAAAATGCTCCGTTCCACCTTGTGATGCCATGCAGTGGTAGTTTTCAACTTAACAGCTCCTTTTACCTTTTATTCAGTAGAGATTGGCAATTCCAGTGCTGAAATAATCCAAATGATTGGTATGGTATGGTATGGTATGCTTTTATTTGAAACAGGGACAGTGCACAACATTACATTGACCTTAGAAAAAGAAGGAGAGATGTTTGGTGCCAGGTTGTAGCATAAATGCTAATTTCCACCTGTAGTCCCTGGACAGGCTGATGTTTAGTAAATAATTTTGGTGTAGATGGATGAGAAACCTGTACATCTATGATACATACATCAAATACAGCACATCTCACATTCAAATACGACATTTCTAAAAACATTCAGCTCACACACACACTTCCATACCAAATTATTCACACACAAACATTCATTCTAGTGAAGGTATGTGGAGTTTAAAAACACAGTGGAGCACTTCCTGTATTACCCCATGACATCACAAGGTGGAACAGAGTTTTCTGTTTGAGACAAGAAATTAGCCTAAATATGGGGGGTTTGTATGTTAAACATGTGTGAATGAAACAAAACACAACTCCAGGTCTGTTTGTGATGAGGAAACAACATTATAACATAAAATAGTGTAATATGAGCCCTTTAAGTTTCACAAACAGGAGGTTAGCCCTAGTTCTTGTTGTCTTTTTTTGGCTCCGTCTGAACTTTTCTTAACTGTAAATGTGTTATTTAATGGCCTCATATTCATAACAGAAATGCTACAAACCCATGGAAAGTCCACACCCTCTTCAACAGTATAGTATGCAATTCACACGTCTTTGCTCGACTTTGACTCAAATTGAACTTGTACTTTCACTGTAGCGCTGTGTGAGCTGACCCTCATCCAGTTCCTCTCACGGTGGACTCCAGGCAGACCACTATTTGGAGCTATGACCTTGTGACTGAAATAGACAGAAAGGGGTAAAATGATTTGGACTGGTTTTTGCTCCAGCTTAGGGCCAATCAGAAAACTCTCACACAGAAAAAAAAAACGTGTTTGCATATTACCCTTGAGAATTACGCAACTAACATTCAGAACATTTTCTACATTCAAGGTCGTATTTGTGAGCACACCAAAATTTGCATTGCATTAGCTCATTGCAATCCAGCTGGTCAAATATCGAATTTCTATTTTGGACTTTACAGAACACATCGCACATGAGGTGTCCGTGCAGATTACTCACTCCTAATTGTATACTTCAGTTCTGCTACTTCAAGCGCTGACTCCTGAAATGTAAAGCCAAATTTATCACCTCAAAGCCCAAACCAAACAACATGTGATTTAAAACTCAAGGTTAAATGTTATTCAATTCTTCACAGCAGAAATGTACCAGGTTTATTCTTAAAGGGCCGGTACCCAGTGTTTTACCATATATATGTGTGCAAAAAGTGTCTTACCCCAGTACAGATACATTGCATAAACAGCTTTAAAGTCAAAATAAGTCCACTGTGTAGACCTGCTGTCTGCATCTAATTATAAAGAGTTTTATCGTCCAAGAAGTTGATAGCATTACAGCCACAGCCAAACTCTGGTTTCTGAAAGTTGTGAAACACATTTACAAACTAATTCATAGTTAATGGGGCAACACTACCTCAGTTTGTAGAGCGTTTGACCACTGACCCACAGGTTGGCGGTGTGATTCCAGCTCCCACAGATGAATACTGTCAGTGTGCCCTTGGGCAAGACACTTAACCCATCTCCCTCCCAGTGTCTGTGTACACTGGAGTATGAATATTTGTGTGAATGGGTGAGTGGTTCCTTGAGGTAAACTGTTTTGAGTGCCTTCAAAGTGAAAAGTGCTGTATAAAAATGTGGCCATTTACCATTAATAGTTATTAATAATTAGGAGGCTCTGAATGCATAAGGTAAGGATTAACTTTGGATCACTCCAAACTGTTTAAAATGAACTAGTTTTTCACATTTGAAGACAAAAAAAAAAATAGGTGCAGTGCCTTCAATATTGTATCTTTTTGAAATGCATGTTGACCTAATTGACTTGAACATATTATTGTTATTATTGGTTTATATAGTTCTGCATAAATCTGATTTGAGAATCGATGTCTGCCAAAAAATTCACTATCTACATTTTTATTTTAGTTTGTACTTTGGATGGGTCCAGCATTATCCAACTTTTCTGTCACACACGAGTAATTGAAAATTACTAAATGAAGTTAATGATTCTGGTGGGAGGTCATATACTTTGGCCACTTTTGGCCACTAACTTTGGAACTAAACAAAGACCCAAGCAAAGAACCAACCAAAGACCTAAGCAAAGATCTAAGCAAAGACCTAAACAAAGACCCAACCGATGACTCAAGTGAAGACCCAAGCAAACACTGAAGAGAAGACTAAACCAAAGACACAAGTGAAGACTCAAGCAAAGACCTAACCGAAGACCCAAGCATGTCTTGACAGAATAAATCTCAAATAAATCTCAATCTTAATTCAATTTTAATTCATTTAACTTGGAATGTTAAGTCTGTCTAACTCCCAAGTCTTTGTTATTGTGGGTTATGATGAAAGAGGATTTTAAAACTACTAAATGTAGAATACACACTTCTCCGATATTTACACAAAGATGTGACTCTAGTCATTGTTGACAGTTCAGATGGGCATGATTGACAGGTGGATTAGCCAATCAGAGACATGCATGGTCTGTCCGTATCAAGAGGCTGCTTACAGGGGGGAAAAAAGGACAAAAATATCACAGGAGACTGAAAAACATCACAGATTTCTGCTGAATCAACGAGCGAAGCACTAAACTCTGTTAATCAGAGGTGAGAGGAATGCAGTTATGTTCAAAGGGAGGGGTGACTGATGAGCTCCTTCATTTCATAGCCGTCACTGAAATAAACAAATTTGATTGGACTGTGTTTGGTTCTGGCTCAAGATGTGACCCAGAGCGTTGTGACCAGACTGATATATAAAAAATGCCATTTTGGACCCTACCAGGTAACGATGACAGAGGACCAACAACAACTGTTCCGAGGGCCACATTTGGACCATGGGCCATAGTTTGTCCATCATTTATCTAAAGAAACTGTATATTAGTGATGGTATTTTCAACTCCTTTGTGGGATCTGAATCTTTTGGATCCATTCTCTTCCAAGAGCCGTTCAAAAGACTGACTCTTTTACTATTTATTGATATGACAGAAGCCAATATGAGAACTCTATCTACAAACTAACCACAGAGAGAAACGACCAAGACATAAATGTGTTTAAAATGGTTCAAACTGAGAGTGGGAGTGTGTTTACAAAACTGCACAAATCTTTCACTCCTGTCGCCTGCTCTGCTTCTGTGCTGATTCTTGTGTCGGTTCAGCGCGAACAAGTTTAATAATGCATACAAATTGGAAAGAAAAAGATCTGGTGCGTTTAAAAATGAGCTCCGGATCCAACCGTTCACGTCAAAGAACCATTCAAAAGAGCCAGATCACGTCACTACTGTACATAGACGCATGTTAATTTTCTACGCTGGCTCTGTAGAAGACAAAACATTACAAGAGAACCATCTTTGTTAAACCACCCACGCATTAGACCATGTACATATTTCTGGTTTATTTCTGCCCCCTGATGAAGTGGGTGACTGCCTTGATGACAGCCCCACGTTGCCATCAGAAGCGGTCATGCCGTGCTTTAGCTATGAGGTCCTGGCATCAGCGTGGAGCTCCAGAGAAAGTCCCTTGTGCCCCATATAGCCCCCGCACCTTCCCCTCACACTGTGGATGTATATGGCTCAGTGTTAGTCAGCAGTGCGAGTGAGAAGGCGATGCTAGCTCTAAGTGTGAGACTAGCTCTTGTGAGGCAGCGCTCATGGGGCCTGAGGGACACAGCCTGCTATTCTCACTCTACAAATATAGTCTGTTTTGGTGGAGCCTCTTGTGAGAAAGCAAATGTGATTATCAAACAGAGAATATTGTGCTATATTGGGTCTTTATGTTGTAAAGTTTTCATATTATGCGAAAAGGCTGACCATATTAACACTGTATTCGTTGAGTTTCATTTGCTTCTGACAGTATAGTATAAAACCATAGATTGTATAAAGCAGTGGATTAAGTGAGTGTAACATCACCGATTGCGTTCAGCTCCAGTCAAATGAAGCTCATCGAGGCTAGTGGTTATGGGGAGAATTTGGAGCCGAAGTCCATATTTGGAATTCCAGCAGTGTGTATCCTAGCAACCAAAGAGCCAATCTGGAGCGAAGCTGTTGAGGGTAACGTTCCTTCCTGCCTGCATTGTTGGAAGCGGGTGCTTAATGCTGTCAATCAAACCTGTTGCTAATGCTAGTGGGAGTGATATCAAGGAAAGAAGGCGCCTGATTTGTCTCTTATTAATGTTCATATCTTGAGTTACTGTTGTAACCGGTGGGGTTGGGAGGACCAAAGACGTGCAGACTCGGGGCAGATTTACAGTGTTTATTTACAGAAGTGACACAATATTACAGAAAATATGGTGGTGAGCAGGAAGCCAGGTGCGGGCCAGGATCCAGGAGCGGAACGTGGAGTGCAGCGGAGACGACGATGTGGGCACCCTGCAAGCCAGGGTCCAGTGTCATTGAGTGCAGAGAAAAGCCAAGACAGTACCAGGGCTGGCAAGCAGGGTTGAAGCAGGGTTGGAGCAGGGACGGTCCAGCAAGCAGGATAAAGACACGCGTAGGATCCGGCACCGAACAGAATGTTGATACGCAGACGATCTCGCCCCGAGTGTCTGATCCTGGCTCCACTTATGCTCCGCAGCAGGTGGAGGTAATTGCGCTGATGCGCTCCAGGTGCGCGCATGGGAGGAGCCAGGAACTCCGCCCAGCTCCAGGCTCAGACAGGTGAGGGAGAGGAAAGCACACAGGGAGACAGATAATGCAGGCATCATGACAGTTACACACACAATAATGAAATTAAAACACCAGGATCATGTAGAGCGGGTTAATACGAGCATTTTAAGACCAAAATAATAAGCCTGACAGCAGCAGTTATGGAGAAAGGGGTGACAGTTCTTTAATGTAAAGTGAATTGGAGCCAAAGTCGATGGAGCGGGAAAGCGCGATCACTTCCTATTTGAAATGCTAGCAGATTAGCTGTGCCCATTTATATATACAGTCTATGTATAGAACACACTTAAATAGACAACTAAATGAAAAAAGCATTAATTGACTCACTCTCACCCCTGATCACATGACTGAAGCCCGTTGGAGATGTTTGATGCACTCAGTCCACAGATTCCTCGCTCTTTGAGGTCTCTGCATTAGAACCTTCTGACTGTTCCTCACACTCTTTTTAGTACCAGAGGAGACCGCTCCTTCCAGATTGTTGCTCCCAGACTCTGGAATGACCTCCTCCTCTCCTTGCGTCGATTGGAGTCAGATGATGCCTTCAAAATCGTTTTAAGGTGCAGTAGTTTTCTAGGAGCTGCTATGACCGCCACATTGTTGTATTCACTCTGTTTTAATTATGTGTTATTTTTATGAGTTTTAACTTCTTGTTGTGAAGCACTTTGTTACTTCCTTGTCTGTGAAAGGTGCTATATAAATAAACTTTGCTTGCTTGCAGAGTACGTAGTTTGTATCTATAATTAGTGTTAAAAGTTATTCATTTAAACCTTTACAGCTCAAATCTTCAAATCTTATCGTAGAACAGAAAAATAACAGGAAGTACACAACTAGTACAAAAAAACAAAACAAAAAAAAACTCCCGCCCATAAATATTGACCCCAAAAGATGATTGTTCAATCTCATTTACCGAACAATGAGTGGATATAGTAATTATCATGACAGGCCTTTACACATCAGTTGTTCAATATTCAAACAGGGACTCACTCATCACTCATCTGAGAGAAGGACGTCCACACTGTACAGTTTGGAAGCCCCTAAAGTTCACGTGCAGTAGATACCAATTTGATTATCTACCCCAAAGGAATACATCATTGAATTGAGCCATAACCAAAATAGTCCCCATGCAGAATTCCTTCTCTGGAAATATAGCTCTATTATTAGCGCCGTAAATCCGACTCTCACCCAGTGTCCCGGTTGAGGGGCATCATGGGGAAGGAGGGGGGGGGGGGGTGCAGAGGGGCAGAGCCATTACAGTCGCTCACCAGTGTTTACGAGTGTGTCATCGTCCAGAGATAATCCCTCAGTCACAGACACACAGCCCGCAGTCGTAACTCAAGGCATGGTTAGCGCCTGACGCCAGACCATCTATCTGCCCGAAAGAGCTGTGAGTCTGACAGCAGGAAGTGTGAGCGCATGAATGGACCAGAAGAGATTTATCATTATTTATTTATATGGGGAGAGTTCCAGTTAGAGTTTCATGAGTGCTCTGTTCAAATACAGAACAAAACAAACAAAACAAAAAATAACTGCATAGGTCTATTTAAAACATTAAAAACAGGAGCAGGTGTGAGTATAAATGTTTATGACAAGATTATTAAAGTGCATTAGAGCCACCAATCTGTCCAATGACATGGGTGAGAGATGAGTTTAAAGGCAAAATGATTTTAAAGAGCCTGGTATATTGATGTGTCTTATTGCAATGGCTTTTGGAATCCTCTTGTTGATTCATGAGCAGTGTCTGACTGAGTTTCCTCCAGCTAAGGTAGTCCTGACCTAGACTAGTTCAAGATCTGGAAGAACGAGTCAAATGCAGGCAATGAATTTCCCAAACAAAGGGTCAAGAAAGCACATTTAACTTTATAGACGCTGTACCTGATTTACCTGATTTCTTCAGACATGTAAAACAGAATTAGATCTTTTTAAAAGGTTTGCAATTGTCCAAACGTATTCCTCAATTATCGTGTGCAATCAGAGAATCTTCATTGTGCAGCACGATGAGTTTATAAACACTTTTCACTGAGGCTAGAGCGGAGTTTTGACATCATGGTAATGCTAAAAACAATTAGCATGCTAACTGCACATCTCCTGATTCTCTGACAAGAAAATGCTTTGTAATTAGATGCAGACAGGAGCTCACACAGCCAACTTTTTTTGAACTTAAGAGCTGCTTATACAATATATCTGTACTGGGGCAAGACAAGTTCTGCTCAGATACACAGGAAAAAATATGTACAGCCCCTTGAACCTTTTTTTCTCAGTGGTTTTGTACTGACAGCTGTCTGCTTTGTCAGGAAGATGTCAATAAATGATCATTTCAGGTCAATAAGGGTTAACAATAACAAAACAAAGCAATAACATGCTCAAAAGCTCTCGCAGTTGATTTTGTGAATGTCTCCTTCAGAGGTTCCCTTCAAAGTATTTACAATATGTTGCTTCAGATCGCTCCCATGTCCCATAAAATAATGTTTGGTTTTGTCAGTGAAAAAATGTTACTTTGTTATTTTCAACAGCTATTTAAATGTTTTATTTTGTTTTCATAAAATGAAAGGTGATATACATGCTGTCACACACACTCACACAACAAAATCTTTGTGGATCCACTGGGGGAGAGTCCCATTAAAATTGTAGAAGAACTGGAGAATTCTTCAGGATTGGAGGTGAAACATCTTCAAATCTTTAAACGAAAGTCATTTTAAGAATTTTAACCCATCTCTGGATGACACCTGTATGACTAAGGGAGCACATATTTTCACTGTGTTTACCTGTACATATATGTGGCATGATGTTTCTGTAAATGTGTTGAGATGGCAGTTTACCACAATGCTCCATGAGTGCAGCAGGATGGTGCATCATGGGATGTCTTGGTTTTGAAGGTTAATGTGACAGGCCAGTACCATAAGTTGTCTTTTGTCTGTATTTTCATGAGGACAGTGTGACTCTGTCCTCGTACCCGGTCCACTCATGAAGCATGCACCCTTCTCATTTATCCTTTCAGTCAGCAGTCAGAGGCAGAGTGTTAATCACTGTCCCGAGGCTGTTAGACCTCTCCCCGGGCTGGGACCAGCTACTACTATACATCTGACCCACTGCAGAGAACAGGGGTTTGATAAGATAATTCCAGAGCTCCAATACACAGTTTAAGAACAGCAAGTGAAGGGCACTCAAAAATGAAGATAAATATTACAAAATAAACACAGCGCTGTGAAAGTATAATAAAATAAAATAAAGGGCTACAGCACTGTTACAATAAGTGTCTCTGACTATTTTGTGAACAACCATAGTCTGTATAAAGAAGCCATAGCATTCAGCTCCAGTCAAATGAAGCTCATCGAGGCTAATGGTTACAGGGGTGAATTTGGAATCCAACCATGAGTATCATAAGAACCAAAGAGATAATCTAGAGCCAGGCTGTTGAAGGTAACACTCCTTTTCGCCCGCACCATTGGTTCAGCAGGGAGCAGGCACATTGCAACACTGTCAATCAAACCTGTTGCTAACGCTAGCAGGAGCAACCTCAGGGAAAGAAGGTATCTGTTATTAATGTTCATATCTTCATTTACAGATAAAATAGCAAAATAAAAAATACCAGGATTATGTAGAGTGGGTTAGTACGAACAATTTAAGACCAAAATGACAAGGTTCACTGCAGCTGTTACAGAGAAAGGGATGACAATTTTTGAATACAAAGTGAATTGAAGTGGATTGAGCCCATCAATTCCTATTTGGACACGCTAGCAGGTTAGCTATGTCTATTTATATATACAGTCAATATGTACAATGCAACAGATAAACAGGATAAACAGTAGTAAAGTAACTTCAGTGAATCAGGACATGATTCACATTCTGTTACAGTATTGCACAAGACTACAGGAGAATGACACATGTACAGGGCATTGTTCATTGTACAGTCTGACAACAGCAGGAAGGAAAGACCTGCAGAACCTCAAACAGCGAGGGTTGATCTGTCACTGAAGCTGCTCTCCAGAGCAGACAAGGCGTCCTGCAGGGGGCGACACTCATGACTACTCTGCTCTGCATGGACAACAGTATTTTGGGGACTGTCTTTGGGGGCTCTTTTAAATATATTTATCATAAAGTAACTTGTTTAAATAATGAGTTATATTTTATGGTATTATTTAACTCAAATAATGTATGACTAATTAGTGAGTTGATAATATGACAAAATTCATTTACTTTATGCTGCTTGATGTTATTGTTAGCATAGATAATAAATGTACGTATAATCAAATATTTTATTTATCATAGAGTCTATGATCGTTAGTTACATCTAATCCAGAACTGTATCTTGTGTGGTCATTTTTAATAAAATAGTAAAGAAGACACCCACTGGGTACTCACACAAGAGAGATTTCCTCATGTCCAGCAGTCATGGCTCACAAAACATCATTAAACAGACAGACAAATGACTGTCAAAATGTGAGACAACAACATGAAAAAACCCACAAATGAACCTCACTCCAAGCCACTCAAACAGGGGTGTGGTACAACATTCTGGGCCCTGGGTACAAATCATCTTGGAGAGCCTGTATTACATGTTCTCTACATGAAAATAGCATGTTACAGATCTTGTGAAGGCCCCCTCTCTGCCCTGGGCCCTGCGTAAACAATACTCTTTATCCCCCCCCATTCCGGTGCGCCCCTGCATTGGTATTTCTACAGACATACTTTTCTGCTACAGCTAACTAAAGGAGACTACTGCTTTGTTTAGTTTTGTTTTTTTTCTTTTGATAAGGATTTGATTAATGCCATCATTTTGCTTATTAAATGCCCTGACTCTGTTTCTGTTGTGGATTGGTGAAGCCTAAATGTAACACAAGGATAATTGTACATATATTTATCTGTTTATCTGAAGCTAAATCTTTCAAGTCATTATCCAGTCAGATTCTTTCACTGTGGTGTGTGTTACAGGCAGTACCCTCCTGAGCACATGTAGTGGTGCCTTCAGAGTCTGAGCATTTCATTTGTCCAGCATGAAGCGGTCGACTGCACATTAGGACACTTTTTGAAACTTGTCTGAACAATGGCGTATGGCAGTGCCCGTAGGCCCCAGCGCTGACTTTTACAATGGCCCCTAAGAACATTCAGAATAATTTGTCCCATCATAATTTACCACCTTCTGACGATCATATCTCGCTGCTTGTCTGCTACGGCTTTAACTGCAGTTTACATGTGTTTTACATCGTCAGCAAAGTGGGGAGAGCTCGTGTGTAGAATTAAACGTAGTCAGACCACTGCTCTGTCCCCGCTCTCTGTCTTCACTCTCTGCCCTGTCTTCTCCCTCGCACCAGGTCCCTCGCCTCATTCACAGCATCCCAACAGCGTGTAGAGGCCGTCCCCATACCACGGTGTTTTGATCTGCAAGAATCAGCTAATGACAGAAGTGATAGAATGTGAAATAAAATAGGAGCTTGTAAAAGTCTATTGTAATGCTAAAGTTTGTAAAGTCCACAGTGGAGGAGGCAGAGCAGGTGGACTGGGGGCGAATGCAGTTAGATACACAACAATGAGAAATATACAACTGTGCACCTTTTAGGAGATTACAGTAGTGCAAAAACAACACAACTGAACAATGCTATAACCTCATAAGTGTCATTAAAGTGCTTATTGATTACATTTGTGAGTTTATGTCACCAATACATGTCCTCCTACCTCTCAGTTTGAAGTGTGCATCTGAATTTGCTTTGTTTAAAGAGGTGTACAGCCCTTCACTTCAGCCCTGCCCCATGAACACACAAAATAAACGGGATGAGCCAAGGCAAAGGGCTAAGAGGCAGAGTTGGGATTGGGTCTAACATGTTGGGGCATGTTCGTTATTAGCTAAGATTAGCTTTTTTTTCTCCATGATAATTCTCCCTACTGCCAGTAGATAGAGCCCTACCGGATTCCAGTACGGGGAGTTCCCATGCTGGAAAAAACAATGCCTGGCTCGACATATGGTCATTATTTTAAGTTTAAAGGCCACTAACAAGAATGCATGATATGTGTTTTTAATATAAGATTGAACGGTTTTAATATGTGCACTTTAATCACTGTTGCTGTAGCAAGATTAACTAAAAAAGATTTAATAAGATCGCATACGAACCTGCTTACTTTGCCACTGACTGACACAACATGACTGACCCACTCCGAAAACCAGGTCAGTCTGGATGCTGTGTCCAAGACGCACGTGCCACGGGACCCTACCCCGGCCCCCACGTCCTGCCCGCTGTCCAATACACACATCACACACGGACATCAACACTTCTGTGCCAGCGCTAATGAGGCTTAAAAGGGGGCTATTCTTAGGCCGGGTCTTACTAATGAGCTTTTTAAGACAGTGGAGATGTGTTGAAATGAACAACAGGTGGGCACTGTTTACTCTACAAATGCATTTATACATAGAACTACATACAGTGACCTCCATATTGTCAGGACATTTTCAAAAGTTATTGGTTAAAGGCCCTGTAAACAATTTTCTCCATGTATCTGAGCAAAACGTGTATTGCCCAGTACAGATGTATTGTATATAGAGGCTATAGAGGTCAAAATAAGTCAGCTGTGTACTATCTGCATCTAATAATCAGGAAATGAGCATGATAGTTGTTATTAGCTTTACCATGACTGCAAAACTTCATTCTGATCTCTCTGAAAGTTGTGAAAAGCACTTGTGAATTCATCATGGTGAATAATTATGACGTTCTGAATACACAAAGTAAATGTGGAATAACTTTGGACCACTGCAAACTGTTTAAAATGAAATAGTTCCGTTTTCATATTTTCAAGACAAAAAAAACACAAAAAGTCTGTTACAGCACCTTTAACATCCTAAATAATCCACACAGAGATGTCAGACCATCATATTGTCTGAGGATGACACAGACAGTATTGATTATAGGAATACAGATCTATATGTGTTGGTTATACAAGGATTTCTAAACTTACAGGTGAGTTTGAGTGAACATTGTCAAAACTATCATCAAAGAACCAAGGATCACCTGTAGGAATCTTCAGAAAGATAAGGAACTATAAGTACAACTGAAGACATGTGCTTGTGTCTTCTATTGGTCTATAGTTATGTGGATCATTATGTTATATTTTTTGACATTTTATTTCACAATATTGATCTTGAACATGACTTAATAAAAGAAACAACTCCACTGATTTCCAGGTTGGAAAACTACTGTGCTCAATGAGGTATTAGGAGCAGATTCCTAAACATCATCACAACAAAGCACTGCATGCCGTCAGCCTCTTGTTTTAAATTGTGCCAAAATGGCTACGTGATACTGCCAAATCCCACATGTATCACCGAGTAGGAAAACACAGTTTGAGAACTAAGTAACAGAGCAGTGGGCGTGTACTGGTGGAAATAAAAACGGGGGCTGCTCGGAGCAATGGTGTCTTGAAAACAGGAGAATAAAGATTACTGAAACATACTTACCTCTAAATCCAGGGGCGGTGCCAGACATTTTTGGTTGGAGGAGCAGTGGGGAGGAAGGGGGGGCTAAGTTCTTCAATGGGGGGTGCACACTGAACATGTTAGGTTAGAGTCTTATATGGATGCAAGCACAGCCCCTCCCCGTACCATGTTTGCTTTGCTGTTTTAAACAAGCATAAGTGTAGTTATCCCCTGTATGTGATTTCTTTTTATTATTATTATTGTATTCTCATTCACTCTGTAGTTGCCATTTGAACATTTTTAGTCGAGATTGGATGTGCCATGAAAGTGGTGCAAAAATCTTAGGGGGAGCTCTGTGGTGTGTTTGCTGTTCTATAAGAGGCTAGGGCCCCTCAAGTCCCCTGCCTGGCTCCGCCTCTGCTCTAAACACTTTGAGAGAGTAGGTGAAGCAATTATAACATGGTTAAAAACTCTAAACAGTTTCATCTTTATATTTGTTTTTATACCATATTGTTGTTTTTTTATGCAGAAAAAAATAAGGGATGAAAAGTAGTGAATGGAGCGAATCGTGTGTGTACATACATTTAGGTCACACATCACGTGCAGCAGTGCTTAGCTAAATCAGCACATACGAACACAGCTGCCTTTTGGAGACATGCTTCGCCGAGGGGCACGGGGGAGTCTGCGGTTTCATCATGTGATCGCCCTCGTAAACGCCAGTTCAGAGGTCAAGTGCAGCCAATATGACACCTGCTCTGTTGTACACACTCCTCACAGAGGCGCACACCCTGGATCAGCCTATATATGCACCGGTTATTTCGATCTGACATGACTCATGGTAAACCTGTAATCTCACCTAATCTCCAGCACTGCGTGGTGCGGGACTGGCAATCTGGGGCACCAGGCCTACTTTTGGTACCAATCTCAATGCACTCTGTCTGTTGGGGTGGGCGATACTGATACTTTGACAATATTCAGATGATATTTCCACAATGTTGTCAGACTCAAAGAAGTACACTTGATCTACATTTATTTATTAGTCTGGTTTAAAGGTCCTGTATCACACAAAATTGACTTGTGAGTTTTAAGCCATGTTAGAATGTTATTACCTCATCAAACACAAACATGGGGTTGTGTTTTGTTTCATCCACACATGTTTGAATAACCCTTTATTATTAGTCTGTCTACATCATATACTGTATATATAAATGGACATAGCAAACCCATTAGCTGCAGCGTTCCAAATAAGAAGTGAGCATGTGGGAACTCTCTATCGACTCTGGCTCCAATCCACTTTCTACTGAAAAAACACCGCTCCTCTCTATGTAACTGCTGCTGTCAGGCTCATTTTGGTCTTAAAATCTTCATATTTATCCGTGTACATGATTCTGGTATTTTTATTTCACTGTTTTGTCCACAAATCCAGGTATGAATGTTACATTGCAGGTGGGAAGGGGTGTTACTTTCAACACACCTGGTCTGGATTGGTTCCCTAGCTATGAGTCCAAATATGGAAACGGGTCCAAATTTGTCCCTATAACTACTAGTCTCGATGAACTGGAGCCAAACATTATGGGTGAGGCCACTCTGTCTTAGTCTACATCTTTATACAGTCTATGATTACAACTTATAATAGACATATACAGGTTTGTTAACTAACACATCAATAATCATCACCTTTTTTACAAAATAGTTTAGTTTTTACTTTATTTTACTTACCAGAAAAGCTGGAGTTTGGGGTTCCTCGAATGTTTGTTAGTGCAGTTAAATGCTGAATAACCCATGTCAAACAGAAAATTAACCTGACTTTATCAATTTAAAGACTAATCTAACAAATCAAAAAACAACACAGTAAGAACAACAACCAAACAAAAGTATAACAAGTTAAAGTTGATGCATGAACGAACTCAGCTCTTAACAGTTTACAGTTTTATTACATGTCCCAGTCCAGTCGACAAAACCGGGAAAAGTCGTGGTGTCATTGGATAAATGTCATTCAAACCTGTCAAAACGGGGTGACCCATCTGACAGTAGAAGGGGCAGGGAAACAAGAAGAGGACTCACTTAGCAACGCTGGCTGGAGTCGACCTTGTTATTAATGTTCATATCTTGATTTGCAAACACAATATATAAAAAAACAAACACAGGATCATGTTTAGTGGGTTAATACGAACATTTTAAGGCCAGAATGATGAGACTGACAGCAGCAGTTACACAGGGAGGGGTCACGGTTTTTCAATAGAAGTCACTTGCAACCAGAGCTCTTAAGGAACCACTTCGCACCAATGCTTCTTTCCTATTTGAAACACGGCTGCTAGCTTGTTAGCAATGTCCATTTATGTAAACAGTCTATGATCCAGAGCAGTGCTTTGACACTGGTGGTTGGGGAGAAGAGAACATGAAAGGGCAGATGGTTTTGCTGCTGTGGTTTACATGCAATATTCAGTTGAAATGTAACCCATCCAGTTGGTGAGCTCATCCTGTTTTAAGCTGCCCGATAAGAACAGCACATTTGTTGGGCTCGTGCCTTGTTTTGGTGGGACCATGTGTGCAGAGCTCTGGATGACAGTAGGGGCACAGCAGCCGGACAGCAGCTGAGTCACAGGGTTTGTTTCAGTCGCTACATTTACATGCACACCAGGAAGACTAGATAACTGGCAGTGGTTTAAAGAGTACTCAAGTAAAAGTAGTTAGTTGGCTAATAATGTACTTAATCACAAGTACTGTGGCCAAAATTGTAGGCTACTTAAAGGATCTGATCTGTTATAGTGTTGTTTCCTCATCACAAAGAGACCTTTGCTTGTGTTTTGTTTCATTCACATATGTTTAAACACACAAACCCTGCATATTTAAGATGAGTTCTTCTCTTAAACTGAAAACGCTCTGTTCTACCTTGTGATGTCATGTGGTAAAACAGGAAGTGCTCACTGTGTTTTTAAACTCCATACACCTTCACTAGAATCATTTGGATCATTTCAGCGTTTACTAAAAATGGTAAAAGGGGCTGTTAACTTGAAAACTACCACTTCATGACATCACATGGTGGAACAGAGCATTTTTAGCTTTGGAGATGTAGACAGACTAATAATAAAGTGTTACTCAAACATGCGTGATGAAACAAAACAAAACTGCAGGTATGTTTGGCTTGTAGCTCAGAGGAGTCAGTTTTGTGTCATATAGAACAGTGGTCCCCAACCACCGGGCCGCGGACCGGTACCGGTCCGTGGATCAATTGGTACCGGGCCGCGGGCCGTCCAAGAAATAATTAATTATTTCTGTTGTATTTATTATCTGAGTCTGAACAATCGTTTATTTTGAAAAATATTTTATTTTGAAAAATGGCCGGATTCTCTCGGTTACATTTCCGTCACTTGAGCGCTGACAACTTAACCACTTAGCGTTCCGACGGCCCGCCCGCGTTACACGTTACAACTTTACAGCAATGTATTTCTGTGTCACCCACACAAACAATCTACACATCAAATGAAAGCTACGGCATTCATCTTTCTGAATATGTAAACCATTTACACCTCGAATCACCACAGTGCTGACAGGAAAGCCGTTTTTACAGAGAAATCAGAAATGTGAATCTGGACTTCACTTACCATTGAGCGCTCTGGTTCTGTCAAACATCAACATATTCACACAAAGTTGGTCTCATTCGTTCCGTAAAGGTCCAGAGAATATAATCCAGTCAAGAAATTATGTCCACAAAGGAAGTTAGAGCCTCCATGTCCAATCTGCTGCAGGAAAGTGAAATCTGTTCCGTCACTTCTCCGCGTAAAAACACGAGACTGGATATAAAGATCCGCGCGCATAATTTTACGCGCGGATCTTTATATCCAGTCTCGTGTTTTTACGTGTATTGCGTAATTTTACGCAGCAGTTTTGCATTTTAAACATGACGAAATGGACAAAACAAAGGTACGCAACCCGAGGACACTGTGGATGTTTGTACAAGTTAAACTAGAGGCATCTTGGACCCGGAGCGGTTCGTGGAACCGAGTGAAGATCTCATGGTGGACTCAGGAGTAGAGGACCTTATGTTTTGATGGACTGGATGCTGTTCCTGATCGGTAAGCGTGGTTTATTCTGCTATTAAATTAATTGTGGGTCAAATGTGTATCATGTGTAATCATTAGCATTAGCATTAGCATTAGCCCTAGCCCCCCCCCCCCCCCCGGGTCCGGGTAAAATTTTCAAGCGTTGGCCGGTCCGCGGTGATAAAAAGTTTGGGGACCACTGATATAGAACCTTTAAGTAAAAGTAAAAAGTAGGTCTGAAAAATACTACTTTAAATACTAGTTAGTGGTTACTTGTTAACACATTATTAGAAACATTTTAGCTCAGGCTTTTATACAGAACTTGATCAATCAAAAACTGTAACACAGACATATTCTCTGAGCTCTGTCCAATCAGAGCAGGTGATGCACTGCAGGTGACAAACAAATCTACTCATTTACTAAGAACTAAGATTGAAGTGACACAGTACGTACTTGGAAACCTGCTGCATGTAACCGTGCAGTCCGATTTATATTAGGAGCAGAGTAGGAGAGGCATTCAACTGCACGAGGTAAGAAGCAGACAAGGAAAGATTAGACATGTTTGGACGTGTACTCACTCAGCAGCGATGGAGAACAATGGCCTCTTTATCAGAGACTCATGTTTCCTCATTGTTTTCTACTGCTATGTTGAGGTGAATGTGAAACTGCTGGAGCTTCAATGTGTTTATTTATGTGACAAATAACTTGAGAGTAACACAGTTCCTCCTGGCAACCATGTTGTTGAGCTACATGTAACCTGGGACAAGAGAGGTCTGACAGGGTTTGGGGCACTTTGAATTCTATTCTTTTTTTCTTCCTCTACATGACTTTTCTAGTTAATTAAAGAGGAGGTATTTTACTTCTATGGGGTTTTTACTGCTAACACAGAACACAGTTCGATCACCGTGTTACCTTTTATTGTTTTGAAAGTGCTACATCCGCAGTGCTATAATGTGTTTTATTAACTCCACTTTTGTCTTTGATGCTCTGAGTCTCGACTCCCTTTGCCCTCCATGCTAAGGGGGGGTGCCCCCTTCAGAGCACTGTCTCAACACAATCAGCTGCATCCCACTAATGAAACTACTCCAAATCGCATCAGGTTTGTCAAGTTGCTGTGTAGACTTTTGTATCATGTTTTTGTGTATTTTTGGAGAATTGTCATGTGGGAGCATGGGTTATGTAGGTGACAGAATCTTACAGCTCTTAAAGAGGGTCTGAATAGTAGTGGGGAGAGATTGTTAAAATACTCAAACATGCATGGAAGAATGACATTTAAAACCTGATGTTTCTGATGAGAGAACTTTGTAACATGGCAGGAAACTAACAAAAAAAAGATTTTGTATAATACCCCCTGTTTAAAGTTTAAATATACTTCACTGTAAAATAACTTTATTTTAGCCGGGCAGCTATTTTGACACATGTACAAACAAGGCTGCACTACACTGTCTAATAAAGTGGACTTATTCCAGACTTAACCCCGCTTTGGCAGTGGGACACATATAGAGCACATCTTTACCATGGACACTCCAGTTTAGCTCCTATCTGCTCTTCGTCTTTACCCTTGAACTTGGCGTCCCCAAGGCCGGTGTCTGCGGCCAGTCCAGCCCTCCACCTGTTCCCTGGGTTCTTGGCATTTCTTTGGGCATATGTGAGTGAAAGTTTGTATCCACACAAACGCGCCTGGACTGTTGTCTTGGAGCTTTTTAAAACCGGTCCGGATTATTCGGAGTATGACAGCAGCTAATGTTCATCTGTGGTAATGAATGTCAGTGAAGGGCATGACATGTTTTTGTTGCTCGACTGTGTTCTAATTATAATGGTCAGCAAGTTGACCCAATTTGCCTCTGTTAGTGTGCCATTACATGAGAACAGGAAGTGCATTATTAGCATGCTAGTCATTGTTAGCTTGTTGTAAAAAGTGCTTATGAAAACACAGTGAACAGTTAGGAAGCTAGAAATGTGTTAGGAAAGAAAGGAACAGGTTTTTTGTTGTTTTTTTGTTTTTTGTTTTTTTCAAGGCTAGAAAAATATAATACAATGCCCTTAATATATAAAAAATGTATCTATTTTGGTCACTTTAAGGTGCACTAAGTAACTCTTGTGGAATGTCTGCCTCCTGCTTTTAACCATGGAGATGTAATAAGCCTGGAAAGTTTCACAGTATGGCATTAAATGTATCTATCTATTGAGGCAGGGTGCAAGAAGGCTCCTGACAGGTGACCCCAGAGGCACAGAAGGTCAAATGCAGAGGACACAGTTTCCTACAGGGATAACAAAGCACCCCCTTAAGATTCTCTTGCGTTTAACCAACTAGAGTGTTTAACATTTATTGCTTAAAATATCTTTAAAGACTTGTGTTCTTATTGTGAGAGGATGTAGACTCTCCACAGAGGTGAGCTGCAACTCGACTTGGTGCCATCACCTCCTTACAACTGAAGTATGAACTGATAAACTATTACAAAAACTATTTACAATTACTATTATGTTTGCAGATCTAACCCAAGACTAATTTGGAAAAAAAAAAAAAAAAAAAGTCGTAGAATTGTGGAAATTGTACGTTTTGGGGTCATCTTTACACTTTTTAGCAGGAGCATAGAGCCATTTCAAACTCAATTTAACTTTGGGTGCACATCCATGTATTATTAAAGACCTCAGCATTCCGAGGTTCTCTGTCCACGCCTTGTTGGAGGTGCAGACAGCCTCACCAGTGCAGCTGCTGGGCTCAGATTGGCCTTACATTACAGTATCGATGATATCACTGGGCTCCATATAAGGACAGGATTCAAGTGGGACAGACCCCAGCACATTCCTCTCATGATACGGTACTGTACATTCTGTCTGAGCAAATGTCAAGATGTCAGATATTACCAGAGTCATCGTAGTAAACATAATGTGCAAGGTGAGACACTACAGCAAAACTTAAAAAAATTATTTCCTCTTAGAAGTTTGGTTAGTTTACTCTGTCAAAATGTTAAAGGTTCCTGATTTTACTGTCTTACAATGTGAAAAACAGAACTAGCTCATTTTAAACAGTTTGCAGAGGTCCAAAGTTATAAATTAAAAGACTCATATTAGGATATTTTCTGATCTGTTATAATGTTGTTTCCTCATCACAAACAGACCTGGAGTTGTGTTTTGTTTCATTCAAACATGTTTAACTCATAAACCCTGCAAATTTAGGCTGGGTTCTTCTCTCAAACGAAAAAACACTTTGTTCCAACTTGTGATATCATGGGGTAATACAGGAAGTGCTCCACTGTGTTTTTAAACTCCATACACCTTCACTTGAATCATCTGGATGATTGTAGCCCTGGCTTTGCTAATCTCTACTGAACTAAAGTTAAAAGGAGCTGTTAACTTGAAAACTACTGCTTCATGATATCACACGTTGGTCTATTATTATGAACAATACAGCTTATGAGCAGCATAAACAACAGGTAAAGTGACTTCAGTGTATTATACAGGAGGATTCATATTATCTTACAGTATTGCCCATGATAAGTACAGGAGGTAGACACATGTATGCTCACTATAATAATAATAATAATAATAATAATAATAATAATAATAATAATAATAATAATACATTGCATTTATAATATGTTTATAATGACTGTTTCAATAAAAACATTCCTAAAAGCTAAAAGTTAAAACAGACAAGTCAGCAATTAACCATAAGACTGAAAAAAAACATCAGATTTTTATTTATTTATTTATTTATTTATTTATTTATTTATTTATTTATTTATTTATTTATTTATTTATTTATTTTAAGAGTACAGAGGCTATGGAGCCCTGAGGTGTTCAGGGAGTTCTAGAGACACAGGGACTGCAGCGGAGAAAGGGCCAGTGCTGTTCCGGATGTACTCAAGTCTGTGGAGGCTCTTACCAGGGATCTTGATGAGGAGTGCGTGACATCCTGATGAGGAGTGTGTAGCAGTAGTCAAGCTCAGAGGAAATAAAGGCGTGGACCAGCTTTTCTGCATCTGCAAGAGAGAGGGAGGAGTGGAGTTTTGAGATTTTGCATGAATGGAGAAATGAAATATTGCAGAACATTTCTCCAAGATTTCAGATTTCAGCAATATGGGCTTCAAAAGAAAGTTGGGGGTCAAACTTAACTCCCACGCTGGTAACAGAGATGGATAGTAATGTGGTTTGACCAAAAAGGGATATGGAAGAAATAGGGAGGGACTGGATTTGGTGGCGAGTGCCAATAAGCATGGTCTGGAGAAAGCTGGAGAGTTCTCAGTCATCCATGTCTTTACCTCCTCCAGGCAGAGTGCAGGGGAAGGTGGTGTACCTATGGGGAGGTGTGGCCAGTCTGGATGTGCAGCTGCATGTCATCAGTGTAACTAAAAAGAGATGCCGTATTTGGTTGTGATTTGCCCGAGCAGGCCATGAATATATTGAACAGGATTGGTTCAAGCACAGAACCTTGGGGAACACCGCAGAAAGTGTGATGAGTGCAAGATTTTGAATTTCTGAGGGTTACGTGCTCTGTCCTGTCTGTCAGATAGGAATGAAGTCTCTCAAGAGTAGTTCTGGTGAAGCTAAGTGTTGAAGATGGTGCAGATGAATGTGATAGTGTCAAAAGCAGCCATAAAATCTCGCAGAATTAGGAGTGATGGGAAGCCCTGGTCAGCAGCCACCAGCAGCCAATAAGTGGTGTTTTGAGTGTGGATGGAACTAGTCTTGTCTGAAGAGAACTGTTTATTATCTGTGTAATAAGGGGGCTGATGGTAGCAGCATTTGTCTTGAGCAGAGAAGTAGGAATGAGATCCAATGTCCAGGTGGATGCTATAATTTTCTTGATGATACATTCCACTTCACCTGGTGTGATGATTTTGAAATTTGAAAGAGTGTCCTTGGCCAGACGTAGCCAAGGAAACAGGGGCATGCGAGCCAAGTCAGGAGTGAGTAATATCTACATTTATTGCATTAGTCCACTGAGTTGTTGTTATTATGTGTCTTGAGGTTGGAGGAGCTGGTTTAAGGTAGAATAAAGTAGTTTTGAGTTCACTGTTTATTTTGTCGGAGTAGAACATGGATCTGGTGAGGCTGAGGGATTTGAAATTGTGTTGGTGCTGTGCAAAGGTCATGTTGTAGGATGTTAAGTCTTGATTTTATAAAATGGCCTTCAAGCCTTGTTGGTCATATGAGAGGGTGAGAGAATGGGAATATCTTTGATTGATGCACTGAGGTTGTCTTGTCTAAGTTTTTAATGTTCCTGAAAGAGATTTGCTGCTGTTTTTTTGCCATTGTAGATGGAGTTGGTAGTTGGAGTGAGACTGCTTTACGACCGTAGAGGGATGTGTGACATTCTTGAGAGAGTAAAGTGCAGGAATTTTGTGGTATAGCAGTGGGTAGTGCAGTCCACATGAAGAATTATGACTTGAGCAGATTTTCATATGGAGGTAAGCAACTCATTCAACTCTGAAATGATGTTTGGATGTGGCTTAGGTGGGCGGTAGACGAGGAGGATGGTGGATGATGGCACATAAAACCAGTCCACAAAGTCCTGCATAAGCCCACAGTCTGTCTGCAGCTGGTCTCTGAGTAGTGGCAGCTGGATGGTGTTGAAGACAGTAGAGAAACCAAAGAACTGAATTCTCACAGCGCTGCCGGGACTCTTAAGCTGGGACAGAGTGCGGTGCAGCACAGAGATGAGGTGCCCTCCACTCCGATGTCGGGCCGGTATGTGAACTGAAGTTGATGCATTGCTGAGCTCATCATGGAGTGGAGGTGACCAAGAATGAGCCTCTCCAGTGTGTTCATCAGTTGCGATGTCAGAGTGGCGTGCAGTGTTTTGGGCATTGGTATCACGTAGGAGGTCTTCCAGAACTGCGTCACCACCCTCAGCTTTAGGCTCAAGTTTAAGATACGCTTCATAACACACGCTTTTAGAGCCTGGAGCTGATACTATCTGGTCTAGTTGCTTTTCTGGTCTTCATCCTCTCAGCTCTCTCCTCACCTGAACTGTTGTCATTTTCACAAGTAACAAGAAAATTATATTTACTCAGAATGTAAACAGATACACTATAGTGAAGTACTTACAGTAACATTACAAGAAAGGCAGACATAGATACAGCAGTATAAGGTGCGTTTGCTTGTTGCATCAATGCAGAGTCGAGTTTACAGTAATCGCAGGCGTGGGGAGTGGAGGGTTATGGGGGACCGAGGCAGAAGGAGGGGGAAAGGGGGACAGCGCTCTTTGAAGAGTCTGATTGCCTGGAGGTAGAGGCTGTTTGTCATTCTGGTGGTTCTGGCCAAAGGTGACTTTTACCTCCATCCAGAAGGTGGAACAGGCGGTGTGCAGGATGGGAGCAGTCCCTGAAGATGTTGTGAGTCCAGCACAGGCAGTGGGAGGTGTACACAGTGGTAATCTCAGAGAGGTCAGACCTGATGATTTTTTCATCAGTTTTCAATACCTTCTGGAGTGCTTGCTTCTTCGCCGTAGTGCAGCTGGAGAACCAGACAAGCAGACCACATGACAGTACATTCCAAAGCTAATGGACTGTGGCAGAGATGTGAAGAGGCAGGGGTCCAGGGATAGAGGTGAGGGCATGCAGCTGTGGAGGAGAAGGGGTAGTGGTTGCTCCATGTTCCTCCTGTAGCTGCCTAGACCTGCCTGCTTGTTGTTTGGAAAACACTGCACCGGGAGACACCGGTAAGTTGATGTAGTCCATGATGCACTCTGTCATGGTGTTAATGTCCTCTCTGTGGGTCACAGAGCCCTGTCCACACAGTAGTGTTAAAGCAGTCCTTCAGAGCCTCCTTGCTCTTGGCAGTCCACCTTTTCACCACACAGGGCTCCACAGGCTGGAGATTGTGGACAATAGGTTCATACACAGGCCACAGATGTACAGTGTTGTGGTCAGTTCTTCCCAGTGGAGGGAGGTGGGATGATGAATATGCCTCCTTGAAAAAGCTTGATGCTGCTCTCTCTGTATTCCCTCTGATGTTTCGTGAGCGCCGCCAGCTCAGGGGAACACTACTGCGATCCATAGCAATAACAGCTGTTCCTTTGTGTACACGAGCAGGGCCCAAGGTCCCACACACATCACAATGATAATATGTTAATAATATAAATGAAAAAAGGGTGAATCAACACAGAGACAACATGTGTCTGCAAGATCAGTCTTTACAAAAGATGTGTAGAAGAATAACTACAAAATAAGAATGTTAAAGTGCAAAAAGATGGAAAAAGAGTGAAAGGGAGCATTTCAACGAGCATCCGGCTCTCACCACTGCCAGATGTAGAACGTATTCCTCAGTTAGCAGCAGTTAGTTCCCTTATGCATTCTGAACATTCTAATTATTCACCAATGAGTTTACATGCACTTTTACAACTTTTAGGGGCCTGAGTTGAATTTAACCATCACCATAATGGTAACAACAACTAGCATGCTAATCCACACATCCTCATTATCTAGGACACTTTATAATTAGATGCAGACAGTACACAGCAGACACATTTAAAGAGCTGCTTATACAATATATCTGTACTGGAGGAAGACAAATTTTGCTCAAATACACGGAAAAGATCCGGTACAGGCCCTTTAACTTTGTTTTCTGTATTGTTACAGATGCTGTCCAGTCAACACCTTAACAATCCCTTATTATTTTAATGAATCAGCTTTCATCTAGAGATTTAAATGGGACTGTAACATTAAAAGCTGTGTTTTCAAAATGCATTTATCATGTTTAAGACAACCCCTTACTGAAGAACATACAGCCACTGCAATTTACAATATAATACACATACAAAAATGTTTCAAAATTCACCAGAATACCACAGTGATTTGACAGTTCTTATTCCACAGATGCACTTCCTGATGCAACCAGTCACATATTGCAATGTGAGGGAAGTGTTGTGTAATGTGGGATTTGAACTGGCAATTTAACGGTTTGTGGATGAACATTTTCTCCCTGTGGCAATGCTGACCCAATCACAGATTAAAGGTCCCATATTACACAAAATGGACTCTTGTGAGCTTTAAGCCGTGTTATAATACTTCCTCAAAACATACCTGGAGTTGTGTTTTGTTTCATTCACACATGCTTGAGTAATCCTTTATTATTAGAGGATTAATAATCTCCAAATGCTCTGCTCCACCTTGTGATGTCATGAAGCGGTAATTTTCAAGTTAAAAGCTACCTTTCACCTTCACCTTTCACCTTCACCTTTCACCTTCACCTTTCACCTTCCAGGTCAGTAGAAATTGACTATTCCACAGCTGAAAACATTCAAATGATTCTAGTGAAGGTGTAGTTTAAAAACACAGTGGGGCACTTCCTGTATTACCACATGACATCACAAGATGGTACAAAGGTGTTTTCTGTTTGAGAGAAGAACTCTATCTAATTCTAAACATGCAGGGTTTGTGTGTTAAATATGACTGAATGAAACAAAACACAACTCCAGGTCTGTTTGTGATGAGGAAACAACATTATAACATACATCATGAAAATAAAGTAATATGGACCCTTTAATGAGGAAACAACATAACTTCTTAGAAATAATGTTGTTTACACAGATCAGGACTAATCAAATAATCCTGTATGGATCACTGACTATATAAAGTCATTGGGTTTCCAGCTTGTCTTATAATAGCTGTGAACATGTTGATATGAGGCTGTGCTTGTGTGAATATGACTAAATGCACTGTCATTCTGAGTCATTCAAAGTGAGCTGGGCTTGAATGAGTCAGGAGTTCACCACAGGAAGAACAGCTCAACCCAAAT
This sequence comes from Periophthalmus magnuspinnatus, assembly GCF_009829125.3. Classification (NCBI taxonomy): domain Eukaryota; kingdom Metazoa; phylum Chordata; class Actinopteri; order Gobiiformes; family Gobiidae; genus Periophthalmus; species Periophthalmus magnuspinnatus. The sequence goes on along the minus strand of NC_047140.1, from coordinate 9,243,489 downwards.
CAAGCATTTCACTACATCTGAACCCATCAGCACAGGTATTTCACACAGTATATGTTCACTTACACTATATGTTTTCTGTTGTTTTTTTCTGTCTACAAAGATATACTGAATGACACCCCCCACTGGCCAAAATATAGATTGCAGTATTTTGAATTAGAAGCATTGCTAATTTCAGCTCGATGCTATCAGAGAGAGGCTTGAAGCGTTACACTGAAGATAAGAATTAGTTCTGTTAAATTGCAGCTAAAATGAATTGTTCTATCATATTGAAAAAACATGACCTATGACCCCATATCTGAGGTTAACACATTCAAATTAAATATTTATTCGCAGCATAATCATTTTTTTCATATATTTGAGCAAAATTCATGTTGCCCCAGGACAGATGTGTTGTGAAGCAGCTCTTGAGGTCAAAATACGTCTGCTGCTGATTGCATCTACTGTGTTTTTTTGTTGGATGATCAGGAAGTGTGCTGTTAACATGCTAACTTTACCATCACAGTTATGTCTGCTGTGACCTCTGAAAAGTGTGAAAAGAGACTATAAACTTTGGACTCCTGCGAACCATTTAAAATTAACTACTTCTGTCATGTTTTTAAGACTGTAAAAATCAAATTGAGTAAGAAATGAGACTGTATGGTTGCATTGGCACAAACTGGCATTCCACACTAAACATCCAGTGAGGAAGCGCAGAAGCGACGGGGGCAGGGGGTGGGTGAGGTGGGTGTGAGGGGCCGGGGGTGGCTGAGGGGTGGGGTTGTGGGGTGGGGGCGGTGTTGCTCAGTAATTGAGGCTTTAGGAATCATTGACATTCCTCTGGAGTGAGGGGATCTGTGGTGAGCGCCAGCAGCCAGCACAACCCACAGACTCAGCACCAGGCATTTGATTAGCCTGCATTTATTTACAGCACCACAAATGGATTACGGTCATGGCTAATATTTGGTCCCAGGATCGTTTACACTGGGAAGTCCCAATTCTTTGTTTCAATATTTACAATTTAAGTAACACATATTTATCTTTTATTCATACAGATTTGCCCCTTGAGCCTAATTTTTAAGAAGGACCTGTTTACTGACGTTAATGTTATAATAATGTGAACTGGATATACTGCGGGCACTTTGTTATTTATTATTTATATCTTGTACATATTAAGAGCGCGCTGTCATGTGGGGATACCAGGGGCTGATGGGTCAGTGGGTGGGTGGGCTGCTCACTGTTCTACTGTGGTGCACTAGGTGGCAGCTAAATCCCAACATGTATCCCCGCAGTGACTAGGCTTGACCTTTGACTCAATCTCATTTGATACTTCCTGATACGTCCTGAGATTTGAACCATCACTGTGGCATCTGACACGCTGCACATATTAACTATAGTCTCCATGTGCCTCTGTGCAGAAGAGCTGAGAGCTGCAATAGGGCACCAGGCAGCACAGTGAGGAGACCAACCAGGACATGGAAGTTACTCTGCCACAGAAACATGAAGAAAAGGCCTAACATCAAAGTACTCCAACATGTTAGTGTCATATGAAAGATCACACACTCTCAGGACTTCAGGGACCAGCCTCCTGCTAGTGCCCATGACTAAACATGGTAAATCGGCATTTCAGGTTTGTGCAGCTAAGCTAAAACAGTCTTCCTGAAGATGTGAGACAGGCCTCTACTTTGATAATGTTTTAATCTGGGCTGAAAACAGTTCTCTCTATTTCTTTATATTCTGTACTCTTCTCTTTTAATGTTCATTTTATGATGATTATTTGTGTGGTTCTCACCTCAGCTCCTGTGAGACCCTCCCAGTGTGGCTCACCTGTGAGGCTTCAGAGTGTGGCTCTTAGCTCCTGTGAGACTTCCCTGGCAGTGGTTGGATCATGATTATGTTGAACTTGTGCTCTTTATTTTGAATATATTTTGCATAAAACTTTCATCTTTTACTGTTGTGGTGGCATGGTGCATGCATGTAACTTTAAATCATGTGTTTGAGAACAAGCAAAAGACGTTGCTAAAGCCCTGTCAGGAGGCCACCCTATTTATATATGAATCTCTGAAACCTTGTGAACTTCGATATCTCCTAGACCTCAAACACGGGCAGTTGGCACATTTGACTATATTCAGTATCAGCCCACATAATGTCCAGGCAAAGCGTAATTTGCAGTTTTCTGGTCAAAAATGTCTAAATCTAGGTTTGTGCTGCCTTCAGTGGTCACTGCATTTTCAATTAGTTGGTGACATCATGCAAGACTGATTGTAAACACCTGGCTGCAGGGGCGGAGTTTGAGGCGTACATGCCTGTTAGACTGGTCTAACTGTCCAGTCTAACTGTCCCTTAAACAGTCATATTCTCATATTCACCTTATTCCAGAAGTTGCCATGGGCCTTGCCATTGTCATTCAGGTTTTATTATTTTGCATGGGACCAATTTTGACAGTAAATACGTCCTATAGAGACTACAGAGCTGTTTTAAAGCCTCACAGAATCGATTCAGTCTTGACTTGTTGGTCAAATCAATGCAGAACATTTTACACAAATGAATGGGATTCCTGCTGAACCAGAAGTGCCGTCACAAAGAAAGTGCAGTTTAGTCTCATTTATGGCAAGAGTGGGCGGGGCTGGATAAGGTCAATACTGAGAATGAGAAAAATATGTATATGTACCAGTAAAAACACTGACTGAATACCCTACATTTGAAGCCACCTTTGTCTTGTTTTATGTGGATTGAACTGTGATGGACGAAGTACTTCATTTTGTTACTTAAGTAAAAGTACAGATACAGAGGTAAAACAGTTACTCAAGTAAAAGTAAAAGTATCACGTGAAAAAAATCAACTTAAGTAAAAGTATTTAAGTACCCATTTAAAAAATACACTTTAGGAGTAAAAAGTAAGAGTATTTCACACAAGTGTTGTTAATTTGTTAAATGTAGTGATATTGATTAAAAGTAATTCATATTTTGTCCAACAGTAACAATACAAATCAGTTTCTTCATTTTTCTTATGAAGTTTGTGTGTTTATTTTTGTTTGCTCAGAGCTGAAACTTGAAATTGAAAACTTTACTTTTTACCACAAGCATGGCAAAAAATAACCCCTCAAATCATATGAAGAGTACTTTTTACTTTTGACTCCAGTTCAAAAATGTGGTAGAGTAGAAAGTACAGATACTGCTCTCAAATGTAGTGCAGTAAAAGCAAAAAGTATCCACTGTAAAATGCACTTAAATACAGATAACTAAAATGTATACTTAAGTAAAGTACATTACTACTTGTACTTTGTTACCGTCCATCACTGGTATTAAAACAAATGAAAAAGTAGCCGTAGCATGCAGTCCAAGTGACTCAAAACAGGCTCTACATCTGAATGTGAGATATCAGTATCTGTCATACTGAGAACGCGACATGTCAGAGAGAATTCAGTTGGGTTTGTCTCACTTTTGTTAATCAACTTTGGCCATGTTCTGTAGATCTGAATAATGAAACACACATATAGCCATCAGCACCGCTCTCAGCCTTAGTTTAAGCAGAGGTGGGCAGAATCATCATAAATAACCCAAATACATGCGAGAAATACCAAACTCGCAACTCTCTTCATGCAAACTATAGCCTCACAAATTTAGCACTTGTCTCCATGTTACACAATAGAGGAAGGGGGAGAGGGGGTGACGTTAGCAGGTGAAGCGAGGCGGTATAAATACGCTCCGATGAAGCTGTTGCCATGTCAAAAACTATTTCGGGCCACACGCGACCCTCACACCTTTTTATATTGTGTCTATTTTTTCCCTTTGTGCAGCTGTCTGTGAACGAGCCTTTATCCGTGCACTGTCACTGCTCGCTAACCTCGTATCGTGTGTCCTCTTAAGACGCATGTGGGCCACAATCGGATCAGCTGCGGACTGGAGCATCGGGCCTTGGGTGTATGTGTGTAGAGTTGGGTTTTGGAGCTGTGTTCTGTCCCATTGGTTAACTTAATGTACAGTGACAAGCGAGGCGCCGAGCTAATGTTTGCCCACGTGAATAATTGGTCTAATGAGAAGTAAAATCCTACAATGATGGGCCTACAGTCGTGATGTGTGGCTCGATTGAACGGTTCTTTAACGTAAACTGTTGGAGTTTTTTGGTCTTTTTCTTTCTAATTTGTATGCATTTTTAACGCTGAACCGACACAAGAGGACAGAAGCAGCATAAACACACTCCCACTCTCAGTTTGAGCCATTTTAAACACATCTGAGCCTCGTCGTTTCTCTCTGTGGTTAATTTGTTGTTAAAATGAGTTCTCGCATCAGTTTCTGTCATATAAATAAGTATAAAAAGAGCCAATCTTTTGAACAGCTCTTTGAAATGAATGGATCCAGAAGATTCGGATCCCATAAAAGAGCCAAAAGCCCAATCACGAGTCTATAGTACAGTACAGAGAAAGACAATATGATCAGATACATGGTCTGATGAGAGTTGTGTGGAAACAATAGTACGGAAAATATATGGTTATATATGTATATATATATATAGTATGGAAATAAATAGAACAAAACAGAAGGAAGGGTACGAGGTTGTAATCTGAAGGTTTTGCCTCTCCGTTCCTTCTCCTCAATATTGAGACAAAATAATCTCTCTTGTCTTCTTTCCTCTTTTGAATTGTAAATTAGGTTTAAAGATGAACTATCACTATCACTATCCCCGGTCAGTTGTTTCTCTGTCATGGTTCAACATCAGAGTCAGAGAAGGGACTAAGTGGGCGAGGCTTAAAAGACAATCCAGAAACATCTTCTTCATTTGTGGTTTGAAACTGGGTCCGGATTTTGCGTATAATGGCAGATTTGAGCGAGGTGATCACATTTGTTCAGGTTTGAAGGAAGAAATTCCCTGATCTGGTTAAAAGTATGTCTTAAACACGTGAAAAACAGAACTAGTTCATTTTAAATATGCTCCAGCGGCATTGAAGGATGGGTCAAATGCACACAACCAATTTACCTATGGGGACAATAAATGGCACCGTGAAAAGTTTGCAATGATCCAAAGGTATTCCTCACTTACCTTATGCATTCTGAACATCCTAATTATTCACCATAATGAATTTATAAGCCCTTCTTAGAGACAACTCTAAGGCTAGAGAGGCATTGTGTCATCATGGTAATGGTAACTGCATGCTAACATTGTCTTGATAATCAGGCAATAAATGCGTTATAATTAGATGCAAACAGCCCGCAGCAGACTTATTTTGACCTCAAGAGCTGCTTATACAATTCATCTGTGCTGGAGCAAGGCACATTTTGTTCAAAAACATGGAAAAAATCTAATACAGAGCCTTTGGTGAATTGGAGGTAAGCTTATGTCATCAGTTAAACTACACCAGAACTAAAGTTAATGATTGTTGGGTATATAAAGTGTAACTAAGCCTCAGAGGTCAAAAGGAACTGCAAAAGTGGACAACCTGATTTATAAACAGAGGTAAACAGGAAGCAGATGCAGCGATAATGACTCTTCATTAGAATTACATTTATTTATTTAATCTTCTTTTTTTTTTCTTGTTACTTCCATGTATCATCTGAATTAGAAACAGAGTTATGAAAAAACAAACACAAAATATCAGTATCAATCTTACTATTACAAATGGGTCACTATCTGGGTTCCTATCAACTACACACCCATTAAAAAACAATAAAAAATGAAAGGATGTATGACTTAAACATATACAGTGGAACATCCCAGCAGACTAAACAGAGACTGTACATGCACACTGCTGTTTGCTCTAGCTTCAAAACTGTGGTCTGGGTGTGTGTCTGAATGATCCTCTTATCAGAGCCGTGCCAGAGCGATCAGATGAATTTCCTAGGAAAAAAAGAAAAAACAAGAAAAAAAAGGCTTTACTAATCATTACTGGCAGTACACTCACAGTTTTGTCCAACATAGAATCAGAGCTGTAATCTATTCCCATTTAAGAAATAACACACAAATAAAATGAAATACAATCTATTTTAAAGAGGTATTATACAAAACTGACTGTGGAGCTTTGTTTCCTCATCAAAAAGTGCCTGAAGATGTTCTCCATGCATGTTTGAGCAATCTAGAGATCTCTCCTGGGTCCTATTCAGACCCTGTGCAATGCTCCGCCCACACGCCTACATCACCCATGCTCCCACATGACAATTCTCCATAAATATAAAAAAAAAACATGATACAAAACTGTACACTAGTTTCATTGGCTGCATGCATAGATGCTCAGATCCACAGACCCACAGGTTGGCGGTGCGATCCCAGCTCCCACAGATGAATGCTGTCATTGTGTCCTTGGGCAAGACACTTAGCCCACTTTGTTCCCAGTGTCTGTGTGCAAGTTGATTTTGCAAAATGCCTCCTCTTTAAATAGATTTTTTTGTATGTGATACTGTTACTAAGTACAACCAGACCAGTAGGAAATGTTTTCGATCAGGAGCAGTGGGATCAGCCAAGTGCAGACATACAAACTCAACACTTCATAATAACAAAAAATCCCCCCCTTTTTTCCCACCAACATCATCAACAATTTTCCAGTCTTTATAATTAGCCTCGTCTTTCTCTGCTGCCCGATGCGTCCTCCCGCGGGGCTGGACTGTGTCTCGTCGCCATGGTGACACACTCTACTTCCTGAAAGCAGAGGTCAGGTCCTGCGGAGCCGTGCCCTGGAGCGCTGGGCTTCCCTTGTGCTGGCCCCTCATGTGCGTCACTGCTGCATCTGAAACATTCCCAAATAAAATGGAAAAATCACACACAATTCATTGGAAAACTGCACAATTTTGGTTCAGGTTGAGAGTTTGGTGGGATAAGACCAGGAGAGGAAGTAAGTCATTACAAGTAACTGTAAATGCGTAGAGTTTTTGGGGTGATTACAGATTTTTTAAACTGTACTTGTTATACTTTTAAGAGCCCATATTACATTATTGTTATAATGCTGTTTCCTCATCACAAACAGACCTGGAGTTGTGTTTTGTTTCATTCACACATGTTTAACACACAAACTTGCATATTTAGAGTTCTTTTCTCAAATAGAAAACACTCTGTTCCACTTTGTGATGTCATGTGGTAATACAGGAAGTGCTCCACTGTGTTTTTAAGCTGCATACACCTTCACTAGAATCATTTTGATAATTTCAGTCCTGAAATTTCCAGTCTCTTCTGGACTAGACAAAAGGAGCTCTTAACTTGAAAACTGCCACTTCATGACATCACAAGATGGAACAGAGCATTTTGAGCTTGTAGACAGACAATAAAGTGTTACTCAAACATGTGTGAATGAAACAAAATACAACTCCATGTCTGTTTTTGAGGAGGTGACAGCATTATAACATGTCTTAAAGTTCACAAGAGTGAGTTTGGCGTAATATAGGATAGTTAAAGCACAAATATGATGCATTCTTGTGGCTTTAATTCTCTTTTCTCCTGCTTTTGGTCACATTGGGATAAGCATTTCACATTTTCTAACTTAAAATAATGTCTGCATTTGAAAATATATTTCACAAACTTCACCTCCTTTTCCAAAATAAACTGTATAAAGAAGTGGACTAAGGTGAGTGTAACATCACCCACCATTCGGCTCCAGTCAAATGAAGCTCATCGAGGCTGGAGCAGTTATGGGGCAAATTTGGAGCCGAGTTTCACATTTGGAATTCCAACCACGAGTATCATAGCAACCAAAGAACCAATCTGGAGCAAGGCTATTGAAGGTAACGCCCCTCCCTGCACCGCTGGTTTAGCAGGGAGCGGGAAATTAGCAACATAGTCAATTAAATCTGTCGCTAATGCTAGCAAGAGCAACCTTACTGTCACAATAGTGAAATAAAAATACTAAGATCATGTAAAGCGGTTAATATAAACCTTTTAATACCAAAATGTTGAGTCTGACAGCAGCAGTTACAACGACAGAGGCCACAGTTTTTCAGTGTAAAGTGAATTGGAGCCAGAGTTGATGGAACTGGCAGCGCCCCCATGTTCACTTTGTATTTGAAATGCGGCGACTAGCAGGGTAGCTATGTTTATTTCCACAGGACTTAGGGGAGGGCAATAGTTTTATCTCTGACGCAACAAAACGGGAAAAATGTCAGCAAAACAGAGCGTTTATAAGGTTTAGATAACAATATAACATGGTGAAAAGGTCAAAAAAGTCAATTTAGCTTAACGTGTTATCTTGAAATCACTGAAATTACTTAGTACTATACAAGTCCTAATTTACAGCTGCCTCACGTCTCTCTCTGCTCCTTCCTGTACCTACACACTCAGATACCAGCGCTGCATCTCCTGCTCTGATTAGACAGAGGCTGGATGTTTAAAATGACTAAACACATTCATTTTTTTGATTTAAGTTTTGGATAAAAGAATGATCAAAAATGCTCCAAAAATTGCATTAAAAAGTAACTAGAAACTGGTACTTGGAGTTGTATTATTCATGTGTACTTTTTACTTAAGTACAAATTTGGCAGCAATCATTTTTAGCCATGTAACTATACTTTTACTTGAGTACAAAATTTCAGTACTCTTTCCACTAGGGCTGCCTCTCCGCTAAAGATGTACTGCAAACCAAAGGAAGAAGGTCAAAACAGCAAAGATTGTATTCAGACTGATCGTATTTAAACATTTCCTAACTCGGTCCGTTACCATGGCAACGGTGAAGAGGTGCTTCTCACAGTTTCATAGGTCAGTCTGTAATACTCAGAGCTGGAAGAAGTACTCACTTTGTTACTTAAGAAAAAGTACAGCAAAAAAAAAAAAAGCATCACATGACAAATCTACTTAAGTAACAATATTAAAAATGTACTTAAAGAGTAAACAGTAAAAGTATTTTGAACAGATTTTGAGGTCTTATAAAGCTTCAAATGTAGTGATTTTGATAAAGATTTGTGTTGAATTTTGTACAACAGAAACAACTGAATCCATATTTTTCCACCTACCTTTTTTATTTATTTATATATTTTTGTTTGCTCAAATTATGAACTTTTCAGTAGGTCTCAAACAATAATAAAAAAAAATAATTTTACTTTTCAGTCCTGCTCAAAAATGAAGTGGAGTAGAAAGTACAGATACTGCTCACAAATGTAGTGAAGTAAAAGTAAAAAGTACTATAAAAATGTACTTAAGTAGAACTATAAAATGTACTTAAATAAAGTACAAATTCCTCAAAATCTATACTTACGTGCAGTACTTTACTACTTTGACCTCATGTGTTTTCTTCATTGTGAATATGTGTGAACTATTTAAAATCTAGACTCATGTCACTCCAGAATTTGTCCCGGGACTGAGAAACAAACTTTTTATTGTCTGAAATGTAGCAGAGTTATTTTATGGTGAAGAAAACAACCAAACAAACAAATACATAGAAGTGAGTAATGTTGCTTCAAAATACTATTACTCAAGTAGAAGTACAAAGCAGTGGTCCAAGAAATGACTCAAGTAAAAGTAATTGGGAAAAGTACTACTCAAGTAACTTAAAACACTCTCTGTTCTTAATAAGATGTCTTAAAGAGTAACTGTCGGGGCCAAACATCTGATTTATAATTTGAAGTTAATGTGAAGGACAGAACATGAAATAATGCACACAATCTGGTATTTTCAAACAGACACAAAAATGGGCCAAACTAAATCATATCTGAAGGAGCTGCAAGAAACACAAATGTTCAAATCATTTCATATTTAAGAGAACTGTCACACTGTGCAATATACAACTGTCAGGACCCTCTCTTCTGCTGTTCCTCCTGTTGTCTCCTCTTCTCTTCTGTGTTGTGTCTCTCCTCCTGGGCGTTGTCTTACCTGGTCTGACAGCTGGCACACCTGGATCCAGTTTCCCTCATTACCTGCAGTATAAGAAGTCTGTTTAAACATCTACTCCTCGCCAGTTTGTTGTTGATACGCCTCCAGTTAGTAGAGGCGTTTGGCATCACAACACAAGTTTACTTTTTGCAGAGTTTGTGTACTGCAATAGCTTTGTTCTGTGTCCAGGTGCTTCTGTTGTTATTTTTGGAAGCTGTCTGTCCGTCCTCTACCTGTCTGTCTGCTCTCCAGTCCCACACCTCCCTGCACCTCTGGACCCTCAGCCTGATACTGACCACATTTACCTGATTATTGGCCTGGACAATAACAGTTGAACTACTTACTGTGAGCTGCTTTTGGGTCTTAAGTAAAACTGTGACAGTTACTCAAATAGGAGTACTGTTACACTGTATTACTCAAGTAGGAGTAAAAGTATGCTGCTAGAAAAGTACTCTGAAAAGTAAAATTTCTTACTCAAGTAAATGTGAGTACTACCCACCTCTGCAAACAGAGAGTGCATCAAATTCTAAAACACTGGACGAGAGATTCAACCAAACAGAACAGAACTGGTCCATATAAAATGCACATAAAGATTTTTGATGTTGTCATATAATTTTATTTGTCAAATAACAATTGTGTAAAAAATGAATCAAGATTCAAGCTTTTTAAATAGTCAAGACCATTAGGTGTTTTTAATGCAGTGGTCTGCAGCCTGTCCTCTGTAAAAACATGTGGTCTGGAGTTCAGACTTGGAGGAATTTGTTTTTCGTTTTGTTAAAGGGCCATTTTCTGATCTCTGTTATAATGTTTTCTCATCACAAACAGACCTGGAGTTGTGTTTTGTTTCATTCACACATGTTTAACCCATAAACTCTGCATATTTAGGCTGAGTTCTTCTCTCAAACTGAAAACACTCTGTTCCACCTTGTGATGTCACAAGGTAATACAGGACGTGCTCTACTGTGTTTTTAAACTCCATACACCTTCACTAGAATCATTTGGATGATTTCAGCACTGGAACTGCCAATCTCTACTGAACAAAAGATAAAAGGTAACTTCATGACATCACAAGGTGGAACAGAGCATTTTGAGCTTTGGAGATGTAGACAGACTAATAATAAAGAGTTACTCAAACGTGTGTGAATGAAACAAGACACAACTCCAGGTCTGTTTTTGAGGAGGTAACACCATTATAACACGACGGGGGTCCATTTTGCGTAATATAGGACCTTTAATTGGCAATAGTTAAATGTCAGTATTGTTTACAACCATATGACAAACATGGATTTTGATTTGGTCATTCTTTGTTTAGCTCCTGTTAAGTGCTGGTTAATGGAATAAAGGTCTGTGTAATCCCTCAGTCGTCCAGGTCAATGGAATCTGACCAGAACTGAAGACCCGCCCTGGATGAGCAGCCAAATGTCTTCTCTCTAAAACTCTTTTGCCCAGCTAGAGAATTGATTGTATTTTTCTTTCACTAAAATCTTGGGACAGGTTATGTTCACGCTCTAGAGTCTGATGATGTCATAATTTCAGATGGAGGACAGGGGCCTATTGGGGGTCTCCAGATTGTAGGACGTGATGATGTCATAGTCCCAGATGAGTTTTTCCTCTATTGGTTATATTGTACTTTACCATGAAATATCCAAATTACAAATGCGCAAATGTTGAACCAGATCATTTCTATTATTGATTAGACCCAAGAACTCACCATATTACAACACGCATCTGCATTTGAACAATATTACTTTTACCTGTCCACGCCTGTATTAAATATGATTGGCTGATGAATGCTGTGATGTCAATTATGTATACTTTTTTTTTTTTTTTACATTAGATTCAGATTATTCTAAGTATCCACCCTTTACTTTGCCAACAGCGCTGCAAACCCTTGTCCTTTTCTCAATGAGCTTCATGATGAAGTCTCCTAAATAGTTTTCACTTCACAGCTGTGTCAGGGTCAAGAAATATCAACAAAGCATACCAGGGTTCAAAGCAACAGGAGGCTTTTTAAAAAAATCTAAAATCTAAAACAAGTTCTGAGCTACATTTTGAGTCCATGTTTTTGTTTGCTACATTCCACATGTGTCATTCATAGTGTTGGTGCCTTCAGTGAGAATCTACAGTGTAAATAATCATGGAAATACATGTGCAGAAGAAACAAAAAGAATATTAAAAAGTGTGTCCAAATTTTTGAGTGGTTGTGTAACTCTATGGGAGATGTACATCCAAAATAGAAACCCACAAATGTTGAACTTTTATCATAATCTCATGATCTGTTTGGGACTGGCTCCACAAACTTGTCAAATTCATTGTCATATTCATCTTATGTCTTAAAGTCCTTTCAATTACACTTTTGGATTTTAATAACAGCACAAAAAAAATCATGTGGCTTTTGTTTATTTAAAGTGACAGAAGACGTTGAACTTTGTGCCTCTTTTGTTTCATGTGGATAGGCCCAGAGATTACACAGATATTCACCATAAACCAGTCCACACATGTGTAATCTGACAGTTACACAGAGAACTCCACCTGAGGATCTGACCTGTCTCAGCTCAGGTTAAACTAGAGGGATTCTACAGTGTACTGATGTCGATCTATACTGCCTCTACTTCCACCAACGCTACTGCACAAACATTATGTATATACAGTTTTAAACATATAAATCTATCTGTCTGTCTTATCTTAGGGCAGAGGTGGGTGGGACTCAGTTACATTTACCCAAGTAACTTTTTTAAGACATCGTACTTTTCTAGCCACATACTTTTACTCCTACTTGAGTCGAAGTAACAGTACTCTTACTCGAGTAAAAGTTGTGGTTCCTCTTCCCACTGTGAGTAAGTCTAAAGTGACTTAAGCTTTATGAACATTTGTGTTTTGTGACGCTCCTTCTGATATGATTTAGTTGGGCTCATTTTTGTGTCTATCTTTTTAAAACATCAGATTTTGTGCCTTATTTCAAGTTTAGTCCTTCACATTACATTCACTTTGAATCATAAATCAGATGTTACCTACCAACAGTTTTTCTTACTACTTTTACCTAAGTAGCACTGTTCCCAAATACCCTTTTACTCTTACTTGAGTACTATGAGAAGAACAATTTCCCTCAGTCATTCAGATTTGGTGTTACTTGAGTCATTTCTTGGACCACTACTTTGTACTTCTACTTGAGTCGCACTATTCTGAAGTAACAGTACTCTTACTCGAGTAAAAGTTGTGGTTCCTCTTCCCACTGTGAGTGAGTCTAAAGTGACTTGATCTTTATGTCAACAATATGAAATGATCTGAACATTTGTGTTTTTACAGCTCCTTCTGATATGATTTAGTTTGGCTCATTTTTGTGTCTATCCTTTTAAAACATCAGATTTTGTGCATTATTTCATGTATTATCCTTCACTTTAAATTATAAATCAGATGTTAACTCCCAATGGTTGCTTTTACCTGAGTAGTACTGTTCCCAAATACCTTTTTACTCTTACTTGGACCATTACTTTGTACTTCTACTCTTACTCAAGTACAATTCATGGATGCTCTTCCATCTCTCTGACTCTGCATTTGCCTTTGAAAAGAGTTACTGATATAGAACCGGGGACAAACACATTCTTGCTGTGACCTGTGTGATACCAAACCCCTCGCGCCCTGTCTCCTCCATGAGCTGTACCTCTGCACTGGGATAAGGGCTGCTTTGTTACTCTTTTACGACACCGGGCTCTTTTCAAATGTAGTGACACGTAATAAGAAGTGACACGAGAGAAAGTAGTGATGTGTCCACGCGCGTGTCTGGAGTCTCCTCGTGCGCATTGTCAGTATAAAAGTGCATAAAAGCCAAGTGCGCATATAGAAGGAGCAGCTGAATAAACTGCCTCCGCTCTTTCCGTGTCTGCGCGTGCTGGGTCCGCGTGCGTGCAGCGGGCCAATAGTCACACGGAGTTACACAAGCGCTTTCAGTTCAGAGCCCTGGCTGCTAATGCTGCTGCTGCTGCTGCTCCCGCCCACCGCAGAGAGCTGTGTGCCGCCGCCGCCGCTGGGAGGACTGGGCAGCGCGAGCCCGACCAGTTCCGCCTTCCTTCCTGCCTTCAGCCCTTCGCCTCGGCCGGACTAGAGCTGACGAGGACCGCGGCTCGGCGTCATGGAGCACGGAGCGGAGCTGGAGGTACGGGGGGGGGGGGAAAGAAGGGGGTGTGGGTTAAAAGGCGTACGGCGTGTCTGTATGTTGCTGTTGAACTCGAGAGCCGTGCGTCGTCTCCGGCTCGAGCCAAACTTTGACGCTGTCGCTGCACCGCCCCCTCCTCGCGCCCTCTTCTACGCAAAGTGCACACACGCACGCGGGCTCAGCGGGGTCCTCGTGCTGATCAGCCTCTCTATTTGTAGCCGGGGAAAGCTCGCGCGCGCTTTACGGATCCGAGCAGGGGCCGTGACACCGAGCTCCAGCAACTTTTCAGGTCGGTACGTAGCGCGCGTGAGAGCGTGTGCGCGTGTGCGTGTACGCGTCGGCCGCTCTGGAGAAGAAGGCACCCGCGCGTACACGTGTAATAAAACGGTGTGTGACGGGATTATGTCATGTGCGTAATGTTGTTTTGACAGAGGTGACGTAGAGCGTGACGTGCCGTAACGATGAGATAAGCAGATCCGCTCTGTGTGTGCGTGTGTGTGCGTGTGTGTGTGCGAGAGCGTGTGTGCGAGAGCGCGTGCACGGCCCCTTCGCGGACACTGGGGGATTTTTGAGCTGCGCACTTGAGATGTTCCCCGCTTCGCTCCGTACACGTCTCTCTTTCTCTATCTCTCTGTGTGTGTGTGCGTGTGTGTGGGGGGGTGCGTGTGTGTGTGTGTGTGCGCGCTCCATGTTTGTTCCCTGTCTGTTTACACACCTGACACGCGCGCTCTGACCGTGTGACGTCATCCCGCCATGAGGCACGCTGCACATTGGTCCTGTAGTAAAGCAGCGTGCGGAGGATGTGCTCTGGAGTACAGGTGCACGTGTTTTGTGTCGGGGCTAAACTGATACAAAAGGGCTCTCTGATTCACCATTACCTTATTGTAACAGATTAAAATGTCTAATGACTTAGTACGTGCAGCATCAGTGTCTATAAATATTCATAATAACACATTTGCAGCCTAATAGGACAGCAGTGAAGCCTGGGCTCTGAGCTATTCACATTTTCTGATGAAGGAAAGGGATTTTACAAAACCCCTGTGTAACTGCCTATGTTAGGACTGTCAAAAGTATCAAAAATCTGATTCTAATCGATACTAACACTAGTATCGAAACTAGATACCCATTTGAGCAAGTATTGATGCTAAAAAAGTCACATTTCCAGTACAAAAATGAACCTTTCCTGAAAGTATAAGACACATAGACTAGTATACGCCCATGGACCTCTATGGAACCTACATGGACGACTGAGGGATTACACAGATATAAGGACACATGGGAATATAAAAGAAAGTACTATGATATTATATTGAAAATGGCATTCTATTCTTTAAAGAAAAAGTGTTTGTTTTTTTTTTTATCTAGTCCTATTATGACAAGTACCAACATTACTCAGTCCCGTTACTGAATTAAGACTAATAATAAACAACCTTGAAATATTAATGCCATACAACTGTCATTGAAACCTCTTAACTGTACTTGTGGTTATTGTTGTGGCGCTGTTGCCATAGCGAATAACAATTCAAAACTTAACACCTTTACACAGGAAACTGAAACCATATTGAAAGAAGTAGCCTGTTCTCCACGTTTTGACATTGTGAAGCTACACTATTAGAACCATACCCAGGCCAGTACATGCCATTATGTAATCTTATGACACACTACCACACACTGGCCTAAAGGGCCCGGGACGAGACAAGGACTGCAGATTAATCGCAATCCAATCGGAATTTGAATTTGAATGGATGTAATTAGCAAATCAAAGACTGCATTTTTCTTTAAAGAGGGGGTATTTTACTTCTATGGGGTATTAAATGGAGGGTATTTTACTTCTATGGGGTATTAAATGGAGGGTATTTTACTTCTATGGGGTATTAAATGGAGGGTATTTTACTTCTAAGGGGTATTAAAGAGGGGGTATTTTACTTCTATGGGGTATTAAAAAGGGGATATTTTACTTCTATTGGGTATTAAAGGAATGTATGTTACGCCTATGGGGTATTAAAAGGGGATATTTTACTTCTATGGGGTAATAACTGCTAACATATTTAGATCAGCATGTTATGGTCAGTGTACTTATGAGTATTTGGAATATTTATTCAGAAACAGTAGCTGATTATCAAATAAAGGGTTGATAATTGTTTTATTAATATGTTTTTCTATTATTGATAATCTAATTAAAATAAGGAAATTTAAAATATATTTTATTTTCGTTATCTCCTCTGTAAGAAAAATACATAAAAAACAATGACACTGACACCAAACACCAACAACTTTTGACTTATTTATTTTGAGTAGGCCTGTCCCGATAAACACTACTCGACCTTTCGTTTAGTACATGACAGATGGAACAACCATTTTTGGGGGTCAGTATTTATCATGGCGACTTTTTCTTTGCAGTAGAGGGAACATTTTGATTATTTTCTGTTATACAATAAGATTTGAGCTGTGTAAGGTCAATTATGAACTTCTGTAACTTATTATAGACACAAAATAACTACTAAGTGTTGCAGCTCACATTTTTCTAAACAATATAGCACTTCCTGCTTGCTGATTTGGTTTCAGTATTATCGTTTATCATGCACTGTTAGACCGTGAGCTTACTGTCTGAGCCATACTCCAGAACAGTACGTGGTGATAATGTTCCTTTTAAGATAGCTGCTAACCTCCATAAAACCAGAAGAAGAAGCTAAACATAGGAAAGCTTCACCTTATGTTCCGCAGATCTACCACACCCCAGGAGGTAAACATAGACGTGGAGGCTTCTCTACCTGCGCTCATGGATGAGTTGTCTGAAGAGTGGTGGTGTTTAGGGTCCAGCGGTTCATTTATGCACAGCGGAGGCGGAGATCAACCGATATCGGCTTTTTCATGGCTGATGCGATTGTTTAGAATCCAATTTTGATCACTTTCCCCACATTATGTTTTTAAAATTTACTAAAATCACCCCCCAAGCCTTTTTTTTCACCACAAATGTGTAAGAGCACTTAGTACGTACATTTTGTGCAGTTATCTCTTCATACTAAAGAGTTATAGGGTAAAATAAACTGCGTGTATTTTTCAGGCAGGCGGTCGACCAAAATAAAATATCGTCTTCTGCTGGAGATTTAACATCGATAGCCAATACACTAAAAAGAGCAAATATCGGCCTGATATATCGGCCAACAGATATATTGGCCTATCTTTAGTGGACACACCACCCAAAGTCACTAAGAGCGTCCACCCAGATCCTGCTGTTGATATCTCTGAAGGCGCACGTCCTTTCTAACCCGCTAGAAGGCATCCAGGTCCTGGCGTGTGCACAGACAAACGCTCTCTCCAAAAGGACCCAGGCGCAAACTGCTTCACACCTCTCCAAACCAGGCACACGGCTTCCACACAGACCACCAGCACAGTTGTGGTTGGATGCATTGTTGTGGGGTCGAATGTGTGCGTCTAAACACATGCCAGGATCTGGATGCCTTTTAGGTTGGGTTTGGAGAGGGTGTGTGCCTCCAAGAATATTCACGCCGGGATCTGGATGGATGCTGTTCGCGACTTTACGCTGGTATCGCTTTGATCTTACCAGCACATTTTATAAACAGCTGAGTTATTAAAGCATGTCACTGAATTTTGAGTTTTAAAAGTGCTTTTTGGGCATAAAACAACAGCATTATGGATATTAATTAAACACGTAGCTGGTTAACCTCCTTAATGTCTTTCAACTCTCAATATTTAAAAGTCTATTGGAAAAATGAAAGGACATTTTACTACTGAATTTGGAAGTGGGCGGGGCTGTGGGCGGGACTTGATCTTACCAATACACAGATGGACGCGCGTAGCCGGCAATGCTCTGGAACTGTACACAGAAATACTTTGATTAACGATAATATTGAAACTACTTTGTACAACTGATAAAGATTAAAATAAACGAAGATAATCCCAGTGAACCATTTTTAAATAAACTGTCTCATTAAAAGGCCTGAGCTGCAACAAATAAACCGCAAAATGAAACAGTAATTAGCCATAAGAGTGACTTAATCAACTGTCTACAGCTCAAATCTTTTCATATTACAACTAAAATAACAAAAATCTCCCAATTTTTTTCTCCCCATTAAATATTGAGCCCTAAAGTATATTGTTCCAGTTTTTATATAGTGAATATAAAAGGATATAGTGATTATTCTAACAGGCTGACGCGCAGCTTTCTTTTGTGCTGGTGTATTAGCAACTGATTTTAAAATATAGTGTTGAATAGATGCAGTTTTATTAAAGTTTTGTGATATACATTCATAATTATAACTATAAATGAACAACATCAGCCGTGCACTTTTAATGTACACTCGCACTGGAGGATGAATGTTAGAGCCTTTTATGACTACATCCGGTTATATCAAATCTTTTTATATTCTGATTATCGCTTAGATGCTGAAAATGAAATATATTTGATATTTAAATGCCGTTTCTGAATAGAAATACGAAATGCCCATAATTACACTGACCTGTTACATTTTATTGTTTTGAAAATGCTATATTCGTAGAAAACAACATATTAACATGTTTTACAAGCTTCGCTTTTGTTTGTGACACTCTGAGTTCCCCTGCCCTTTGTGCTAAGTCACTCCCCCTTCAGAGTGCTACCACAACACAATCAGTGTGCACCTCACTAATGAAACTACTACACATCACATCGGGTTTGTCAAGTTGCTGTGAACAGTTTTGTATCATGTTTTTGTACATTTATGGAGAACTGTCGTGTGGGAGCATGGCTGACGTAGACTTGTACAGCTGACCGTAAGAAGGGATCGAATTGGGCCTGAGAGAGATCGTTAAAATACTTAAACATGCAGGGATGACATATAAAACCTCTTCTGACATGTTTTCGATGAGGGAACAATGTTATAACATGGTATTATGCATAATACATCATCTATAAGCATCATAATTTCCTCCACAAACAACAAACTCTCCGATCTTCTTTTGCATAAAAACTGCTGACCCTGTAGTTCAGATCTGTCCAAACATATTCTGACTCTTGTATTAGTTTGTCAGTTCATATGTCAGACTTTTTGTCATTTCTTCTGGACACTTTGAACTAAATCCTGTTATTAAAAACATAAATCTCAAATCTAACCACGCTCACAGTGCCAGTCAGAAAAATAACAGTGAGATGCTTTCCAAAATCGCTCAGCTTTAGACGGAACATATGAAACACTATTGGCTATATCCGCCATGTTTTTTTTTTGCTAAAACCGCACAATCTCTATCTCTATACCACTCTCTCACTTTACTTACTGTTTGCCCGGCTGCCATAGCAATGCATTAAAATAAATGACAGTTAAATGCTTGTGCAGAGTCAAAATGAAAGTTCAGAGCACATTACTCATCTTTGTGTCTAAATATGCAGAGACCAAAATTCACCCAAACTCATCACAGGGGACAGAAGGGGGCAAGTAGGAAAGTTTTATATTGTAAAGCATGTAGCAAAATCGACTTTTTGGAGATTTTTACCACATTAAAACAAAACATGTCTGAAGGGTTTTTATATGTCATCCATGCATGTTTGAGCAATCTAGCATTCTCTCCCGGTCGCTAGAGATTGCTAGATTGCTCAAACATGCATATTCAAACCCTCCTTACAGCTAGAGGTAAGATTCTGTGCAATGCTTTGATTCTCCATAAATATGCAAAAAACATGATACAAAACTGTTCACAGCAACTTGTCAAACCTGATGTGATGTGCAGTAGTTTCATTAGCGAGGTGCACACTGATTGTGTTGTGATAGCGCTCTGAAGGAGGAGTCGGCATCAAAGACGAATCTGAAACTTATTTAACAGTGAATGTAGCATTGTCAGAACAATAAAAGGTAACATGGTGATGTGTTACAGTTAACACCCCATAGAAGTAAAATACCCCCTCGTTAATACCCCATAGCAGTATAATGTCCCCTCTTTAATACCCCATAGAAGTAAAACACTCCTCTTTAATACCCCATAGCAGTAAAATACCCCCTCTTTCAATAATTCACAGTAGTGGGTATTTTATGGAGCTCAGCAGTGGTGGTTCCAGAAGTACATTTTTCATTCATTTTTCGCATAGACTTTCCAAAAAATTGTAATAATAAATTAAAAGTTTGACAACTTTTTCAGGGCTAATCACTTACGTAATGACCACAAGAAATCTCTTCTGAAACTTATTGAAGCATTTCACTGAATATTGAGTTTTAAATGTGCTTTAACACGTAGCTGGTTAGCCTCCATGATGTCTTTGAACTCTGAATATTTGAATGTTTCAAAAAGTCTATGGGAAAAATGAATGGAATTTTTACTTTTGGAACCGGAGCGGACTTGGAAGTGGGCGGGACTGTGGAACTTCATTGACTAAATACAAAATATGGACAAAGTAAATCATATCTGAAGTTAGAGAGATTAATTAAACAGACAAAAACATAAACCAAGACCAGTAGTGGCTCAGTGGTTTTAGTGCTCCTCTACCAATTCTCACTTGAACCATTATTTTTGCCCTTTAGCAAGACGCTTCACCCATTTTGCCAGTATGATTGTGGTTTGTGAGTGATTGTTGGTGGTTGGAGGGACTGATGGCGCAGATTGGCAGCCTCACTTTCGGCAGTCTACCCCAGGGCAGCTACGGCTACAGTAGTACTAGCACAGCAGTGGAGGGAATGAATAACACACAAAATTGTAGAGCAACTTGAGCGTCTGGAAAAGTATAATATAAGACTGATGATCATTATTTTATTTTTATTTTATTTGATTTTACTTAATTTTTCCATTATTAAAAGTATTAAAAGCACTGTACGTCATTTTAACTAGTTCATTTTAAACATTCTGCAAAAAGTCCAAAGTCATTCCTTATTTACCTAATGCTTTCAGAGCATCCTAATCATTTAACACGATGAGTTTATAAGTCACAACAGTCAGATTCCAGAGCGGAGTTTTGTCGTCACGGTGATGTAAACAACTACTAGCATGCTAAGAGGACACTTCCTGTTTCTGGGGAAAAAAAACGATTACAGCCATGCTACTCGAAATACAAATCTAACATAGTGACCGCACCGTCCCATCAAAAGGTCTGCTATAAACACACACATAATGCTTCTGTATTTTGTGTTTGCAGTAACTTCTGTTTGGAGGTCCAGCGGTCATGACCACGACAGGGCAGCGGACACCGAGGAGGATTTACAATGAATAATAACAAGAGGATGTTAGTTTGAATTTTTTTGGAGATTTGGACCATTTGTGAAGGATGACTTGTGCATGTATCGGTCTCACCATATTCCTACCTGGATTCTATTTGGGAATGTTCCAGATACTGCACTGAATTCACTTGGGAATCATCAAAATGGAGAAGGACTTCACACAGTAGCTTCCTCTCCCTCTTCTCCACATGTTTTTGCACTCACCACTGAGACCTTAAAGCTTCCACATAACCCCATGGACCTGCTCGTAGGTCTAATAGCTCTGTCTTAACTTCCATACATGGACTAATCTATCTATCAATAGAATCTTTTAAGAATAAAGGAACTACAAACATGTCCGCCGCCGCGAGAAGGCACCTGGTCCGGGACTTTAACCACTTCATCACCTGTTATCTGTGCCGTGGATACCTGATCAAACCCACCACAGTCACCGAGTGCCTGCACACATGTGAGTATGGGACGCTCCATAAAACTTTTCAGAGCTTTTATTCATGTTACAGTTGTTTTCTTTTCATTTACCCTCTTGAAGTTGTTTTTGGAGTGATTCATGCATGTTTGAGCAATCTTTAATCGCTTATTTTCAAGATTAGGAGCGAGTCTGGGCCAGTAAATGTTATTGGCAACCCTAAAATAAAGAGATCTTTGTTATTTTAATGAGCTGATACACGTATACACATAGGATTCGGCAGCATCGTGCCGTTGTTTTGATACTAAAAATCCACTACTCACTAGTGTATTGATCTACAGATGTCACATATAACTATATAGCAAACACAAGCACAAAATGTCTTCTTTAAAGGTGCATTGTGGAACCTTTCTGATGTATGTTCAGCCACCTGCTTGACTCCACACAGATGTTATTGCCTAGAACAGTGTTTCTTAAACTGTGGGACACTTGGACAGTTCTTCAGTTAGTGGGTGTGCCTAATTTAAAGTTAATTTTATTCACTTTTTTTCCTCCTTAGGATCATTTATTTTTTAGGATTACAGTGGAAATGTTGTAGTCCACTTTTAGATCTGGTTTAACCCTCGATTAGACTTTGACTTTAGTAGAATTGTCCTGTTACAAACCTTTAGATCAGGTTGTACTTGGAAAGCTGAATGTTTTCTTTGGTGGTTCTTGGTGTGAACGGTCTGAGAGCCACTGGCCTTAAATGTTCCACAGTAGGGCATTATGTATCTTCATGGTGATAAGCAGGTGAAGTGACCAGGCAAAACTCAGAGTCAGATCTGTGGAGAGGCAAATCCACTCTCAATAAGAATGCATGATTTCAAGGTATTTTTAACCAATAGTAACACTTGTAACTCCAACTAAATGCTACATGTTACAACATTCAAGGCAAGACGGGTACATCACTATGGAGACAAAAAGTGGAGACAATGTTACATCTAACATTTTTGTGATGTTTTTGGTTAACTTTAAAGCGTAGATAGCACTGATGTGACTCTTGGGATATGTGTTTGGTGATATTGGAGCTGGTGAATAACAAAAATCCTGACCCTTGCTGTGCTCTTTGCTTCAGTCTGCAAGAGCTGTATCGTGCAGCACTTTGAGGAGAGCAACGACTGCCCCAAGTGTGGCATCCAGGTTCATGAGACCAACCCTCTGGAGATGCTGAGGTGAGTCTGAGGAGATATTGTCTAGCTACTTTGGCCTCTTTACATGAGAGAAAAAAGAGCGTTTATGGTCTTTAAAAAACCTTTCCCAAGTAATAATTTTTAGAGGTGTCCAGCAACTTCTGGAGGACTAAAGGGGAGAATGAGGCGGGAGGAGGGGCAGAAGGACTAAAGGGGAGAATGAGGCGGGAGGAGGGGCAGAAGGGCTAAAGGGGAGAATGAGGCGGGAGGAGGGGCAGAAGGGCTAAAGGGGAGAATGAGGCGGGAGGAGGGGCGGAAGGACTAAAGGGGAGAATGAGGAGGGAGGAGGGGCAGAAGGACTAAAGGGGAGAGTGAGGAGGGGTCTGGAGAATCGAAGAGATAGTGAAAGGGGGTAGTGTCTGGAGGACTGAAGGGGAGAATGAGCAGCCGTCAATCACACCCATCTGAACTCTGGGAGATAAAACCTGATTCCTGAATACACATCTTTGTAAAGTACTGGTGAGTAGTGTATTCTTAGCTGACCAGGGTTTCTGGATGTACTTTCTGTGAACCCTTGTATAACGCACCATGACTTATTCTAATGGCTCCAGAGACAGCATGAAATTTGTAATCTCAGCCCTTCATGTTAACAGACTCGCCAAGTCTGAAAGTTAAAACCTGCTTAACAGCCACCTAAAATACACCACCACACACTGCAGGGATGTATGCTGCAACTTTATTTCAGCTTTATGCCCCATCTCCTGAAATCCCAACGCAAGCAAGTCCCAACCCTAAGAATAACCCTACCATACTGACAATTTAGGGCTGATCTGTCAAAGTGCATGTCCCAGCTTTACATGTATTTTATAATTATTACTTTGGTGGTGGTTGGAGGGACTGATGGCGCAGATTGGCAGCCTCACTTTCGGCAGTCTACCCCAGGGCAGCTACGGCTACAGTAGTACTAGCACAGCAGTGGAGGGAATGAATAACACACAAAATTGGAGAGCAACTTTGAGCGTTTGGAAAAGAATAATATAAGACTGATGCATGGATTGTTATTTTTATTAGGACTACCTGTATTTTTTCATTATTAAAAGTATTAAAAGCACTGTACCTTATTTCAGTTCATAGTTCAGTTTAAACAGTTTGCAAAAAGTCCAAAGTCATTCCTTATTTACCCAATGCTTTCAGAGCATCCTAATCATTCAACACGATGAGTTTATAAGTCACAACATTCAGATTCCAGAGCGGAGGTTTGTCATCACGGTGATGCTAACAACTACTAGCATGCTAAGAGCACACTTTCTGTTTCTGGGAAAAAATTACAGCCACGTTACTCGGAATGCAAAGCTAACATAGTGAATGCACCGTTCCATCGAAAGGTCGGCTATAAACACACACATAATGCTTCTGTGTTTTGTCTTTGCAGTAACTTCTGTGCAGAGGTACTTTGTTTAGTGGAGTAGTAACTGTTGTAAATATTTTCCTTTTACTCCAGTCAAGTGGCTGTTACAAGTTACTCGCACATGTAAGAAAATAAAGGATTTGTGCTACAGTATTGCTGCAAGGGAACAGCTTTGGAATGACCTTTTTTTTTTTTTTTTTTTTTTTTTGCAATCTTTAATATGATGATGTTCACTGTTTTCATATGCATCTAACCAGAGCAGAGTAAATGGTAAAGCTAACATCAACTAGCATACTATTTATATGGAAATCAGTGAATCTCCCATAGAGTTATCTAAGCCCCGTCCTACGTAATGACATCATCAAATTCTTAAATGTGAGCACAGCCTATTCACTTTACTTTGTCCCCAGCCCCTCCCTCTCCTGTGTCTAAGTTAAAACTCACATATGATGCATTCTTGGGCCTTTACTTTTCCTTTAAACACTTTTGGTCACCTTTGGAATTCATATTTCACATAATCATGTCTGCATTTGGAAAATATGCCAATTTCACCTGTTTCCAATGACGCATTTAGGTGTTGGAGCTCCCTCTGTTGTCGGCAAACAGGAATCAAAATTTAGAAAGTAAACAATTGAAGTCCTTAACCTCCATGAATGCTATGGTAATAGAGCCGTGCATTCATTGTAAACACAGTCTTTACCATAGAATGAGTCTGGTGACGGTTTATGAGCTGAAAAACTGCACAGGAGGTCCAGAGTTTTAGCTATGACACAACTAAACAGGCAAAATGTCTTCTGGATTAATGAAGCAAGAGTGAATTAAACAAAACACAACTCCAGATATGTTATTTTTGGCGAGGGGAAAACAATACAACATGGTTAAAAGGTCTATGAAGTCCAATTTACATAATGTGTGTTCTTTAAGCCCGTCTCTGTCTCTGTGTCTGTTCTTAGGCTGGACAATACTCTGGAGGAGATCATTTTCAAGCTGGTGCCCGGGCTCAGAGAGAGTAAGTGTCCAGATGGTCTCATCCGTCTCTACACAGTTTCCAGCCGAGGTTTAATTAAGATGATGTTCACGGGAGGTAAACCCAATTAGAGCACTTATTACAGCCATAATCAATATTAATGATCACAAACTACCTATGTATATAACAATGTCCAGTTTGCACCACAGTTAGCGATGTGTGTGGTTTATACTGAGCGCTGGTGAACATGCCAGAAAACTGTTAATCCATGTTTTTTTTCTTCTGTTGATGAGTCACATTTTACATGTTTATTATAGTTATTAATACATTTTTGGAGCTTTCTACCATGTTACAACGATGTTCCCTCTTCAAAAAAAAGGTTTTATATGTCATCCAGTAAGATTTGAGCTTTGGATTTGTCCAAAGCTCCACCCACAAGCCTACGTCACCCATGCTCCCACATGACAATTCTCCATAAAAATACAAAAACATGATACAAAACTGTTCACAGCAACTTGACAAACCTGATGTGATGTGCAGTAGTTTCATTAGTGGGATGCAGCTGATTGTGTTGCGATAGTGCTCTGAAGGAGGAGTGACTTTTGACTTAGAGCGACAAACACAAAAGTGAAAATGATTAAACATGCTAATATGTTGTTTTCAGCTAATTTAGAATTTTCCAAACAATAAAAGGTAACCTGGTAATCTAAATATCTTATGTGTTAGCAGATAATACCCCATAGAAGTAAAATACCTCCTCTTTAATGAATATGTCTTTTAATCTGCTATTTAGCACAACCCACTTTGAATACCAGGTGCCACAGAGAGGCAGCAGCAGCTCTAGTGCAAAATGTTGTTGTGTCCTTAGGCAAGACACTCCAGCGACCCTGGTCTATTATAAATACGGTGTGTGCGTGAGTGTTGGTGGTGGTCGGAGGGGGAGATTGTGCAGATTGACAGCCTCGCTCCCGTCTGTCCTAGGGCAGCTGTGACTACAATAGTATCTCGCCAGCGGCGAGTGTGGCGTGAATGATGATGTTTTGTAAAGTGCTTTGGGTCTTGACAGGTGTTATATAAATCCAATACATTATTATAAAAATGCAAACTCCTCTCCAGACCACAGGCTTTTACTGAAACAGGACTGACTGATAGATCGCTCCTACACCTGTCTCTATAGAGGTGTTATCGCTTGTCTAAAAATGTCTATCTTCATCTATCTTCATGAAGACAGGCAAATGACACCACCAGGCCATATTACAGGTCAGATCTATGGAGAGGCTACACCACGCACAGTTTTTCAAGGTCTTTTTTAACAATAAAATCACTTGTATTTGAATAAATGCTAGATAGATAGATTTAATGCCATACTGTGAAACACTGCAGACTCCTCACATGGTAGACCTTCACCAGAAAAGTTACACAGTGCACCTTTAAAACAATGATTTGATTAAAATGATATTTATTGCAGAGGAGCTGAAATTTTACTCGAATTAAAGCAATAGACAAAAGAAAAATTAAGAACTTATTACTCTAATGTTACTCAAATACTGAAATGATTGAAAATGGGGGAAAAAAATCATAGTAAACATATTATAATTTCTTAAAATAAATAAAGTCATAGAAAAAAAAAAAAAAAGAAAGAAAATTAATTAAATAAATAATATTACTTCAAGAATGTACTTTCCAAAGCCATACAAACACGTCTGTACTCACGAAAAGATCTGTAGCCAAGTAAGGAGAATCCATCTTCCTGTAGTACCATGCAGTACCAAGAAAATGCATTACTTAGAATATACATGGTAATACAACTACTACAAATGATAATATTGAAGAAAGTGAAATGAAGCTGTGTTACTGTAAAGTGAGTTGTTCTGTGATGGCGTCCTGGGTCTACGTGCCTGTAAGTCTGGTGCCGTTGACAGAGCGTCTAACAGCTGCCTATGACCATATCAACAGGTGGAGCAAGGAGACACGCCGATGTTTTTATGGTAGAATAAATCTTCCATGACATTCAAAATAGTGATGTCACTCAACACCTCAGAGGTTTGCAGTGGGATCAGCTTACCCTACTGTAGATGTTTGTCACAAGAGCTTTTATATCTGTTATAGCTTTTGTTCCCTTTTTATTTATTTAAAGGAACTGTATCCTGCTCCAACTGTTTAAAAAGGTATTAAAATCACAACTGAGCCTGTGTTGCCAGTGTCTTAACCTGCAATGTTTGAGGGCAGAACTCAAAATATGCAGTGTTTGTGTTAAACATGTGTGAATGAAGCAAAACACAACTACAGGTATGGTTTTGATGCGGAAAAAAAATTATAAAATGGCGTAAAGCTCACAAGAGAGCATTTTGTGTAATGTAGGACTTTTAAGGCACTGGTAACCTAGATTCACTTGTGATTGCAGTACCTTGTTTTAAAACTGTAAGAGCACAGGATGCATAGAGTTTCTATAAACACCTATAGACACGTTTTGAATCAAATGTCCAGTTTGTCTGTGAAACTGAACGTTTTTCCATCTCACATGAAATGAGCTGAGACAAAGAGAAAATGCAGTGGTTTAAGTGCACTGAGCCGAGGATGGGGTTTCATCACAGAGACAGCACATGGTAACCTGGCTCTCAGCAGACTGTTACGTGTAGCTCTAAAGGGACTTCTACACATTATCAATCTGGAACAGCTATCACTGAGAGCATTCAGATCCAATAATCGGAGTGTTTAACGACATACTTCACACTGATTGGTCAAAGCGTCTCATCAGAGGAACAAGCCAAGAAATCAAACTTTTTCACAAACCCAATAGTCCATATTCCTACTAAAAGAGTCTGAAGTACGTCTGTCGGCGCCGCCATGTTTGCTTTGGTTTGTTCAGCTCTGGTTTTCGTGCCAACCTCAGCGCTGCTTTGTGATTGGACCTATCACATCCAAACGAATCAGCTGGAGCTGTTTAAGACTGAATCTCTAGAGTTTGTGAACTCACAAAAATCAAAGAATCCATCTCGTTGGCTAAACACATGGAATATTATGTTCTAAACCCGCTCACACAAATGAGCCCAGCTCTTTAGACTCTAACCCTCTCTCTCTCTGTCTATCTCTCTTTGTCTTATTCTCATTTGTTTTATTAATTTCTCTTTCACACCTCTTTCCTGCTGTTTCTGTTTCTGTGTCTCACTCTTGTCTTTCTGTCATCTGTGTGTCTCTATCTAACCTCTCTTTCTTTTTATCTCTCCACTCTCTGCCTCTGTCCCTCCCATTCTTGCTCTCCTCTCTGCTGTCTCACTCTCATCTGTTTCACTTCTATCCATCTCTGTCTTCTTCCTGTCGTTTTCTCCTTTGTCTCTTTCTCTCTTTCTCCTGGCTGCCTGTCTCTCACACCTCTTTCTGTACATACTGTTTATCCTTCTGTCTTTTCTGTCTGCTGGTGTCCCTTTCATTCCTTTGTCCATCTCTCTCCTCTCTTTCTCCCTCCCTCTCTCTCTCTGTGTATGTGTGTGTGTGCAGAGGAGGAGCAACAGGAGCTCGAGTTCTGGAAGAAGAATCAGCCCTTGGAGAACGGACAAGGTAACTGCGGCTTTTGCACAGAATAAAACCCCATGGAGACACAGGGAGGGCATCTGACACACGGGGAGGGCATCTGACACACAGGGGCATTTAGAACCTGTTTGTAGAGGTC
Source organism: Periophthalmus magnuspinnatus (assembly GCF_009829125.3). Classification (NCBI taxonomy): domain Eukaryota; kingdom Metazoa; phylum Chordata; class Actinopteri; order Gobiiformes; family Gobiidae; genus Periophthalmus; species Periophthalmus magnuspinnatus. The sequence continues at coordinate 9,214,755 of NC_047140.1, read as the reverse complement.
TAAACTACAGGGTTGACAGTTTTACACAGAATAAAACCCCAAAGAGACACAGGGAGGGCATCTGACACGTGGGAACACTTCAGAACGTGTTTGTACAGGTCTAAACTTTGGGTTAGCAGCTTTTACACAGAATAAGATAAGGTGTGCCAAATAAAACCCTTGCACTACAGCCACTCTCACTGTTTAATACTCTAAAAGTAATTTCGCTGTTACTTGGGACAAGGACAATGAATCCTTGAATGTTGAAGTGCCATTTTGGAGTGCTCTGCGGAAACTTCTACAACAGAAAAGGCACAAAAAACACTTTACCAAAACCCAAAGGAGGCTTCTTAAGAAAGCAGAGTTTGAAGGGCTATATATCGATAAAAAAATATCACGATAAATGATGATATTGAAATGACTTTATGTCACTTTCACAATAACTTTAAGGCTTTAGTCACAGTAAATCCTCATCTAAGTGAATCATATTAAACATAATGTGATCAGTCATGTATAAATAGTACAATCAAAGTATCTATAATGTGTCATGTGACGTGTGGCCAAACCTCCCTGTCAAAGCCTGATCTCGTCAGACCTCAGACGCTACGCAGAGCCAGGCCTGGTTAGTACTTGGATGGGAGACTGCTGTGAATACCAGATGCCGCAGTGAGCCAAAAATTGTTGTTATGTCCTTTGGCAAGACACTTCATCCACATTGCCTAGTATGAATATGGTGCGAGTGTGAGTGCTGGTGCCGGTCAGAGCAGATCGACAGCCTCACTTCCATCAGTCTGTCCCAGGGCAGCTGTGACTACAATAGTAACTTAACACCACCGGGTATGAAGTGAATGAATAACGCACCAAATTGTAAAACGACTTTGAGCATCTGGACTAAAACATTATTATGCAAGTCATTATTGGATCATCTACAACTCAAATGTCATCACTTTGGTGTAACACTACATAAATTAATAACAAAAAGAAAACACACACAGTAAACACCATAAATATTGATCCTGAAAAACACTGTTCATCTAGCATGTACTGATCCATAAATCAAAGTAATGATCATGACAGACCTAATCCAAAGAGCCAGAGACAGGCATACTGTACATGAATTATTTACACCTCTCTTTTCTTAATCGGCTTTGCACAACAGCACAGGACTGTTTCCGGTCAGAACGAGGGTCAGCGGAGCCAGTTTCCCTGTAATGTAATGTCTATAAAGTTTTTGATATCACATGACATTGACTTCACCGGTAAACACTTCAGCTTGGGGGAAGTTTTTGTTATTTTTCTGTACTATGATAAGATTTGAGCTGTAGACGGTTAAATAAATACATTTCTCTAACGGTACAGCACATATAGATTCGTTTTTTGAGGGAAATCCTGCTTTAGGGCGATCGTGTCAGTGGCAAAATGGTTTTCAATAGTATCGTACTTCAAAACTGTTTTTAGAAAGGTACGTCTTTGTGTGACGAGGCGAATGCTAATGCTAATTTTAGAGCGTAATAAATATTTAAATAACACCACCAGCTGCAATAATCTACACCTATAAGTAATCGGTTAGTCTTTACTACAAATGTAATTATGTGATGTTAGATTTAACGTTTTAATAGAAGTTACCTTTAGCATTATGCATTACCAGACGTTTTCTCCTCATTTGTAAAGCGTGATTCTGCAAAAATCTCATAGACATTACATTACTCCGGAAATGGTGTAGCTAACCGTCTATCTGACCGGAAGCTGTCTTTGTACACAGAGCTAACTGGAGCACTTTAATAATGTTTTAATGGATACTGTGCCATAGCGTCATTTCAACAAAAAAAAAAAAATATGCGCCCAGTAAGACTTGCCCAATGTGACTTTGCTAATTACAAATCCTGGAACTTTCAGCTTTTATGTGTGCATGAACTGATTTTTAATGTCTCCGGCATGTTACAGCAGACAGTATGAAGCATCCGAAAGCATCAGAGGGAGGAGAGGAGCCTGAAGGAGGAGGCGGAGGAGGGGACGGGGGAGGGGACGGAGGAGGAGCAGAGGAGCAGGGCCAGGACTACCACAGGAGTGACCCACAGATCGCCATCTGTCTGGACTGTCTGCACAACGCGGGACAGAGCCAGGACACCTCTGTAACGGTACATCCGAGATACAAAAGCAATAAATATGACTTAATTTATCCAGAGGGGCATTTTAAGCACATTTAGCAGGAAAGTATAGAAATAATAGAAAAACTCAGACAGGTGTCTCAGTTACAGGTCCACAGGATCATTGGGTTCACTGATTAGCACCACCTCAGCTGCCTCTTTAGCTGTGAAAATCTGCCTGGTGCACACGTCCCTTATGAGTCTCACGCTGTTCTACTCCTCCTCAGGACCTGATGAAGAGGTTCATCCGCTGCTCCAGCAGAGTCACCGTGGGAACCATCAAGAAGTTCCTCAGCCTCAAACTCAAGCTGCCCAGCTCCTACGAGGTAAGAACATAGCGGTGTGAGAAGAGAAGGGATGAGAGCATGGAGGCATTCTGATCCAGAGTGTTTGCATTTTAATCAGAATAATTCAAGGTCAAATAAGTTTCTGTTTATACATTTTGGAAATTCAGCAAATAGCATAGAGAACAATATGCAAAGTAAAATGTCTTATGCATAATTTTTTATTGCATAAAACTTAAAGGAACTGTATCTGTTCTGCCTCTTACTGTTTAATCACATCTGACCTTGTGTGTCCAGAGCCTTAACCTGCAGATAGAGACACATACAAGTGTGTCTCATTCTCAGATTATGGACAGGCCTCATGTGAAAGAACCTCCAGAATTCATTCACTGAGCTGCAGAGGCTGCACTAGCACTGATTCATGTTTCAGATCAGAGTGAGTCCTTTTAAGTTTAACCAACTGGATTTCAGCATTGGAACTGTCAGCCAAAATGAGTGAATGACTCTCTGATTGGATAATAGCATAGAGAACTAACACACTAAATTATATCATAAAGTTGATCATCATGTCCAATAGTTTTTTGTAATTAAAAACAAAACCAGAATTACAATTGTTATTAGTAAACCTATATTTGATTTGAACATTGACACTACAGTACCATTAAGAAAGGATACAGCATACACTTATGAATGGACTGAACTCTAAAACAATTAAACTAAAATAAATAATAAATAATAAAATAATAAATAAATACGTTATTATTATTATTTTTTTTTGTACATCATAACCACTTATTTGTTCAGTTACATCTTACTTAAAAATAAGTAATTACTTAACACAGAGACAGTCAACACAGTCAAAAACCTTTGTTGCACAACCGAGCTCACTGTTTCAGTCAACACCTCCTCACCAGCCCGTACTTCCCCTTCCCTTTCATTTCCTGCGCTGCATCTGACTCTCTGCTGTACCACGTTCTGACCCCACATTCTGACCTCACATTCATTTTGTTAGCACATTCTGACCTTATTATGACATTTTGACTCGACATTCTCACCTCACATTCTGGCCCCACATTCATTCTCTTACCACACTCTGACCCCATATATTGACTCCACATTCACATTCTGAGTACGTACTCATTTGGACCCCAAAATCTGACCCCAAAATCAGACCCACATTCTGACGCCACAGTCGCATTCTGACCCCACTCCACACTCTGGCCTCATATTCACATTCTGTCTCGATATTCACTCTGACCACACATTCTGACCCCATGTTCTCTGTGTTACCACATTCTGACACAGCTGCTCTGTGCTCCTGTGTCATTTTGACCCCTCTGCTGTGTTGTTGGTATTATATGTGTGTGTGTGTTTGTAGTTGGACGTGCTGTGTAACGGCGAGATCATGGGCCGTGACCACACTCTGGAGTTTATCTACATGACCCGCTGGAGGCTGCATGGAGAAAACGTGAGTCGCACTTCCTTGTAGCACACTTTCTCGTATCACACTTCTTCATAGTACACTTCCTCAGCACACTTCCTCCTAGCACATTTCCTCAGAGTATACTTCCTCTTAGCACACTTCCTTATAGCACACTTCCTCATAGCACACTTCATCATAGCACACTTCCTCATAGCACACTTTGTCATAGCACACTTTCTTGTAGCACACTTATTTTAAATGAATGACAAACTAAGAGTACCTCTGATAGATTTACTTTTAAAATCATTTTTGGCAAGTAAAATAATTAAAATCCAGCCAAAGACAAGTTAACTGATGCAAATTTGGTAAATGACTCAAATGAGGAATGACAGCACTTCCTGGTAGCACACTTCTGGTCCCATGACTTTTTTCATATTTTACATTTATTTAATATGACAGAGTCTAAGGGTCACATTAAAAAAATATATTATGCAGGCGCTACAAGAATAAAGTTGTTGCTATGGTAACCAGCTTTTTTAAATTAATGCTAATAAATATAGAGGTTAGTTGTGCCAAATCTCAAAAATGATACTATTGTATTAGCGTATGACGTTATAAATTGAAAGCATACATCCTTAAATCATGCCTCTGCCTCTGGTAAACTCTGTCAGAAGCACGTGAAGATAAACAGGACACACCCAGTATTTGCATAAGAGACACAGAAGAAGTGATGCGTATGTGGAGAAACGGGGCGGAGTCCAGAAACCCCACATTTTTTTCACATTTAAATGTAACTTCTGGTGGGATGTCCTCTACTACCTTATCAATCAAACAACTTTGATTTTGCCCCCTCAGAAACTTAAAGACATGGTATTATGCAAAATGTACTTTGTTCTACCATAGAGCATTGTTCCCTCATCCAAAACATGGCTGAAGATGTCTTATACACTGCCTGGCCAAAAAAAAGTCTCCACCTGGATTTAACTAAGCAAATAGATATGAGCCTCCTGCATTTGGTCAGGTCTAGGTTCAGCACAGTCTGTGATCAAAGAATGAGGTCACCTGAATATACTGAATGACCAGGTTATTCCATCAATGGATTTTTTCTTCCCTGATGGCACGGGCATATTCCAAGATGACAATGCCAGGATTCATCAGGCTCAAATTGTGAAAGAGTGGTTCAGGAGCATGAGACGTCATTTTCACACGTGGATTGTCCACCACAGAGTCCAGACCTTAATCCCATTGAGAATCTTTGGGATGTGCTGGAGAAGCTTTGTGCAGCGTCAGACTAACATCATCAGTGCAACATTTTGGTGAAAATTAATGTAACACTGGATGGAAATAAATCTTGTGACATTGCAGAAGCGAAATCAGAACAATGCAATAGAGTGTGTGTGACCTTTTATTTATTTATTTTTTTTGGTGGTGACCTTTTTTTGTGGCCAGGCAGTGTATGTCATCCATGCACATCACCCCCACACAACAGTTCTCTGTACACAGCAACTGGACAAACCTGATGTGATGTGCAGTAGTTTCATTAGTGAGGTGCAGAGGGAGTGATTTAGCATGGAGAGCAAAGGGAGGGAAAACTCAAAGCATCAAACATTTGAATATATTGTTTTGGGTGAATATAGCATTTTCAAAACAATAAAAGGTTACATAGTGATCTAAATGTGTTAAGTGTTTGCTGTTAATACATCATAGACATGTAATATCCACTCCATTCAGTTTGGAGATATAATACCTTTGTGGGTCTCTGGAGTGGTGTGTCAGGAGGAAGGCTGTTGTTTGATAATGTAGGTGTTGTTGCTTTGCCTGAAATGTTCCACAGTATGGCGTTAAATTGGAAAAACATGCATTCATACAGTGAGTTGGGTCACTTCTCCACAGACTTTTCCACATCAAGTTTGTGATCTATAAAAAGACAACCTGAGATGGAACGGTCCAATCGAATAAGTCCACATTTGTGTCAGTGCTTTGAGACATGAAGCAGAGGAGGATCTGAGCTCAGAGACGACAGAGACAAGTTTGAGGCATTTGGGTTTTGTCCTCACATGCACTTTTAGTCAGAATTCCATGTAATTTTTTATAAATGAGACCCCTGAGCTGTAGCTTGGCATGGCGTCACTTGTGCCGTACCGTTCCAAACCAAACATTCCAGCAGACAAGCAGGTGGTAAACCGCATACTACAGAAAGTTACACACTTTACCTTTAATTCAAATGATTTATTGAACCAACAGTCATATTTAGTTAATCTAAGTTACATCCTAATAACATTGCAGTAAATGTACACCATCTCTTAGTGCTGTAACTGTAACACTGGTGTTAGCAGATCCTCCAGTTTCACTCCATGAAAACTGAAGCCAGACATGATAGAGCGCTTGTCATACCTCCTCCACCACAACACCACCTGATACGAGCCTGATGTTTGTACATGTAAAATGCTCTGGGTTTATGGGGCTCGTCCTGCGGAGACGACAGCCAGACAAATGTCCTTCCTTTAGGGCGGCAACATGAATCACAATCTCATTTCAGTTGCAGTGTGAATGCAGTCATTTTGGTGGGTTGGTTATGTTAAAATAATACAAAAGAAAATCTAGTATAAATGACTATAAACTGACATTTTAAAACCACAGTACTTTTTAATAGCAAAAAAACCTTGAACAGGAGTGTCCAAACATTTTTCACCAAGGGCCTGAAATATATTTGAAGCAGAGGGCCACAGACCAGTGTCGATACATGGAGTGAAGTGGTGCATTTAACACAGGTTTGACAGAGACATTGTACCTTTAATAAGACTTGGAAGATTATTTTTAGGTGTGTGTCACAATGCAGTGTGATGTTATTCAGGTTATAGAAGTAAAATCTCTTCAGTTTGTAGTAAACAATACTTCCTTCAATCAGGCCAGTTTAGGAGGAGGCATGAGGACCAACAAAAATTGGTCTGAGGGCCGCATTTGGTCCCTGGGTCATAGTTTGGACATCCCTGACCTAGAATAAAATAAAAGCTGGGTCATGTTTATTGCACTGAAAACATAATAGAAGTACTCATCCTTAATGTGAGTGGGCTTGCATCTCCACAAACCTGTTTAGCCTCTTCTTGCTCGTCTTTATGGAAATGTTGCTCCTTTGGCTATAATCTCCCACACTATGGCATAAAACATATCTATCTCCATAGAGAATGTTCCGAAGTTTAGTTTTAACATTCTTTTCCATGGAATCCTGCAAGTGCTGTGCCACCTCCTGAACACACTGCACCTTTAATTTGGAAAAAGGGGAACAATAAATAAACCAGTTGTGGTTTGTTAAAAAAAAGTCCCAATCACATATTTCAGTGCCCCATTTGATCACACTTCTTGATGAAAAGTCTAAAAGAGAACTAAATGTTTTCCTCTTTTCGCAGACATATCCCATGGTCCTTGAGTATAGACCTCGCATAGACTTTGGCTGAAGGTCCCCGTACGCCTGTTTGACGCACTTTTGCACATGAGAGCGTGTGCAGAGCAACCAAGAGATTTAAACGTATTTTTGTACAGCTAACCAGGAAGTGCAGGAATTGTTAAGTTAGAGAGGTTTTATGCTACTACATAGAATAATATATATGCTACTATATATTTGAAATGTCCGTCCCTGTGCCTAAACCTGACAATGAAGTCTGAGCATATCGTCACTTGCCTGTCAAACTAACTGTAGAATAAATTGTGATTTTTATATTGTTTAAGTCTTGTGTGTTTTTTTATGCATTTGTGTGTTCATGAAGGTTGGACATTTTTTGTTTTACTTTATTTCCATTGTAAATTCTCAATGAAGACATCAAAACTATGAATGAACATGTATGGAGCGTAGTAAACTAAAAAATTGACTCAAAATAACGCAAGACTTGTTTTAAAATGGCCTTTACCCTTTACTTTGATTACTGCTTTTGACTTCAGCATTTTTTGAATAACAAATTTTGAAGTTTGATATATCGCTGACGTAAATATAGATGGTAAACAATAATATTGAAACTCATTTATGCCACTTTTACAACAACCCAAGAGCAGATTTAAACCACAAAAACTATTATAAATCTACAATATTGTGAAAAATCATGAGCTGCAATAAATAAACAGCAGAATGAAACACTTTAGTTGTTAGTTTGCATCTGTAATGAGTCAGGCAAGTTATTATTTCAACCTTTTATGGCATAAATCTTTTCATAAAGCCAAAAAATAACCAGAAATTTGCAGAAGTAGTGCAAAGAAAAAATACACACGATAAATACTGACCCCCAAAAAGTATTATCCCAGGTTTGATATACTGAATGAAGTTGATATAATGATTATGGGGCACAGCTATGAATTGAAAACCATTTCAGGAGATTGAGAGAGGGCCAAGGTTTTGCAGCACTGACAACAAAGGAAAGGAGGATTTGTTTTTGGTTTTTTTTGAGTATTTTATATATAAAATTAAAAAAAACAAAACAATTTAGTCGAGTTATTTCACTATTTGTTTCTTTGCTGAATAATTGTGTCTTGCTTAATATGTTTGATGTCTTCCTTATGTAGGTAAAATGTAGAAAGTAGTAAAAATAAGGAAAAATACACTGAATGGAAAGGTGTGTCCAAACTTTTGACTGATAGTGTAAGGAGATTTTGTATGGAGCAACTTTGCAAGTTATGGTGACATTTACATTATAGAACTTTTCGATCTTCAAGACACTCAAAGCACTTTACATCAAGGAACCACTCACCCATTCACACACCCATTCATAGACACATTCATACACCAGTGTGCACAGACACTGAGGCCGAGGTGGATTAAATGTCTTGCCCAAGGACACAACATCATTCATCTGTGGGAGCTGGACTCACATCGCCAACCTGTGGATCACTGGATCTGATCGCTCAACCAATGATGTTTACATCGAGAGCGGGATTTGAACCACCAACCTTTGGATCAGTGAACAAACGCTCTACCAACAGAGCTTCCAGAACAACTTTTTTGGGTGCTTGTACTTTTTAGAGCAGATTTGAGTATAATTTTATCCATGTAATTGTAATTTGTTATTTTTTACATCAGTGACTGTTACTGTTACTGAGCACAGCAGAGCCTCTAAACGTGACCTTTAACCTCTGTCTCTGCTCCTCTCTTTACAAACTCACATAACATCACAGTATCACCTGCTCTGATTGGTTAGAGCTCAGGGAATGTGTGGATTGGAGTTTATGCTGCTTTCATGTTGTGTTGGATGTATCGTAAGTATGAGTTTCAGAGAGGAAGTTGCACATGAAAACTGAATCATGTCATTGGCTCAAATGGGAATTTGAGAGTTGTGACGTCGGGGCGATGACTGGTGGAAGTCAAAATAGAGTTTACAACAAAAAGATACATAGATACATTGCATTTTGTATCAGGTGACTGTTAAAGAGGGGGTATTATGCAAAATCTTTTTTTTTTTTTTTTTTTTGTTTGCCAACCAAAATCATAGGTATCATAGGCAAAATCATAGGCAAAATCATAAGAGGTTTTATATGTCATCCATACATGTTTGAGTAATTTAGTGATCTTTCCTGAACCCTATTCAAACCCTCCGTGTGGTTAATAGTCCAATAATTCTGTCCAATGCCGTCCTCAAGCCTACATCACCCATGCTCCCACACGAAAATTCTCCATAAATATATAAAAACATGATACAAAACTGTACACTACAACTTCACAAATCCGATGTGATGTGCAGTAGTTTCATTAGCAGGATGAATGCTGATTGTGTTGTGGTAGCGCTCTGAAGGGGGAGTGACTTACACAGAGAGCAAAGGCAGGGGAACTGAGAGCATCAGAATCAAAAGTGAAACTTATAAAGCACTTTCATATGTTGTTTTCGGCTAATATAGCATTTTCAAAATTATAAAAGGTAACATGGTGATCTAAAGAGCAGTTAATGCCCCATAGAAGTTAAATACCCCCTCCTACAGGCAGTAGTTTCTCCTGAAAACAGATGCCTTGTGTGTTCTCAGCATCTGATCAAAAGCAAATGAATGCACACAGGTCAAAGGTCACACAGGTCGACAGCACTGTCCTCCAAGAAATCTCCTTTACCAACTGCCCCAAATGCAACATTTTAAGCACGTTTTCCCATCCAAAAGATATATTTCGTTTTAAATTGTTAATTGCTTTGGTAATGGGCCTAATTTTTCATCATTTTGAAACCATTGAGTACAATGATGGTCCTGGGACAGTTCAAGGTTGAACAGAATTATAAGGAAACAGCTCCCTCTTGTGGTGAGTTCTGGTAACACACACACACACACACACACACACACACAGAGGAGACTATTTGCTCTCATTCATTTACGATGACAAATCACATCTGTGTCTGTAACAGTGAGTCAGGGTTTTTTTAATCGAAATAAACCGAATGAATTGAATCTTTGTGTACTTAATTTTACCAGTAATTAAAACTGACCATACATTTATGTCGAATATCTGATGCATGACATAGTCCCAGTGACAAAGCTATTATTTCAACAATGAAGAATCAAATGTGAAATAATCAATACCATCTTTATGTCCAAAATATTCAGACTATACATCCACACACTATGTGTTTGTGCATGTGTATCTACATGTGCGCATGTGTATAGGTGTGCATGTGTGTGTGTGTGTGTGTCACATGTACAACGATATCTCAAGGCCTGATCATTTAGTCTTTATTCACTCACTCCACACCTGCTTATGCTCATATCCTTCTGTAGCCACAGCTGCCCTGTGGTCTTGAGGCTGCCAATCTGTACCATCAGTGCCTCTGGCTCCACCCACACTCACACACCACATTCATTGTTGCTCAGGTTGTACCAGGTGGATGGTGAGTCAGTTTGATGCATAGAACCAACAACCTTATGGTTGGAGGGCAAAGCCTCAACTTACTGTACCACTGTGTGTCCTGCTACAGAATTTCACCACACAGATGATGAGAGTCTGCCAGAGCTCCCAGCCTCATCCACAACACATGATTTGAATTGAACTAAAGCAACCTCTGTGTGTTGTGTGTGCACACCCTGACCAGAAGAGGACGCTGCAGGAGCTGGTGTTAGTGCCACATCTGTGTGTGTGTGTGTGTGTGTGTGTGTGTGTGTGTGTGAATGTGCACGTGTGTTTATGTGCTTGTGTGAGCGTGTGTAGGGGTGTGTGTGTGTGTGTGTGTGTGTGCAGGGGTGTGGGGGGGGGGGGTGTGCATATGTGTGTGTATGTGTGTACATGCTTGTGTGTCCGGGTGTGTATGTGCATGTGTGTGCGTGTCTGTGTGTATGTGCATGTGTGTGTGTGTGTCTGGCCTCTCCCTGTGTTGCTATGAATCAACCCAAATATTCCCCTTAACAACAGGCCGCTCCTCCTGTGGAGCTCTCTCTGCTCCAGGAGAGAACACCACTATCCAGGACACACTTTGTATCTGTGACTTTGGCCTCTGTTTTGTAACATCTAAACTTATTAGCATTTAATATGGACCTAAACCTTTGCAATTTTAGTGCAAACTAGTTTCATTTGCACAATTGTGCTCTGACAGGTCTAAGGTCAACTCATAGCTGAGTTGTGTTTGTCATACTTGTCAGAGCGCTTTCTTCCACCTGCTGATGTCATGAGGTGGTAACCTTGCCCCGTGTGTTTCTGAAGTCTGCATAACTTCACCAGATTCAAAATGATTATTACACATGACTTCCTTATGGCAATCTGCTTTTACTTTACTTACAGATGTTTTTTTGCTAAAAGTATGAATTCTTACTGCGAGCAGGGTCACCTCTGCACAGATCTGATTTGTAACTTGACCTGTTAGTGTCATCTATTTTTCTACGTTTCCATGCAGCTAGATAGTTTAATGATATATAGTGGAACATTTGCAGCAAAGCAATAACCTCTCCATGGAGACAAGCAGGTGGCAAACCTCCACCACACCACCACCCATAGACCACCCATAGACTGCACCTGTAAGTTCACACTCACACTAAAGTTATGTGACAGCATTGGTCACTGTTTTTTTTACTATTTTGACTAAAGCATTTCTAAAGAGTTTTTGAATGGTTACAACTAAAATGGTGGTGATTTTACCAATAATGTTTAGTTCGACTCTATATCTGTATCTGATTTTACCCTTTATAAAATATTTTAAAAACAGAACTAGTTCATTTTAAACAGTTTGCAGTGGTTCAAAGTTATCCCTCACTTACCTTATGCATTCAGAGCATACTAATTATTCACCACAATGAGTTTATAAGCACTTTTTTTAAAATTTTCTGAGATCAGAGGGGAGTTTTGCCTTGTCGGTAATACTAACAACAAGTAGCATGCTAAAGTGCCCTTCCTGATTCTTGGCCAATACAGTGCTTTCTAATCAGATGCAGACAGTACACGGTGGACTTATTTTGACCTCTGTAGCTGCTTGTACATTATATCTGTACTGGGGCAAGACAATTTTTGTTCAAATATTTGGGAAAAAATCAGGTACAGGCCTTTAAATATGGGATGGGGTTTCCAACATCCTAGACACACCAGTGGCACTATTTTCTCCGCAGGTTCCGAGTTAGCCGCACAAAGCCTGCATTTATCCCAGCCCATGTTCCATCTGTGCGGACCTGACTGGACTGTGTGCCAATGCAGTGAGTGGTGGAAACTGGCATAATGGCTGGGGCTGTGTGTTTGCCTGTCATTAGCGTAGCTTCGTGAGCTAACCAACGCGTCTGTGAATGCTACGGAAAACCATCAGTTGGGCAGCCAGCAGTGCTCCGTCTAACTCTATATCCCCGCAACACTGTCCAGAGATGGAACAGTGAGATGAGGAAGAGAAAAGGCAGCAGAGAGCGAGAAGAGTGAAGGCCCCAAGTCTGATTCCTGAGGGACTACTGTGTGGAGTTTGCACATTCTCACTGTGTTAGGATGGATTTTTTTGTTTCACCTTGCATTTATTTGGCTAAATAAGACTACAGCTAGAGTCAATTTTGATCAGGACTGAAATTAAAGGCCCTGTATCCAGTTTTTTGTACGTATTTTAGTAAATTTTTTCCCCTAAAATTAAAGGTCCTGTATTACACAAAATTAGTATGTTTTTAAATAACTGTTTTTGGCTAATATAGCATTTTAAAACAATAAAAGGTAATATGGTGATCTAAATATGTTATGTGCTTGCAGTTACCCCATAGAAATAAATCCCTCCTTAATACCCCATAGAAGTAAAATACCTCCTCTTTAATCTATTCCATCACAGTTTTTTTATTGCCTAGAAATTGAATATTGAATTGAAAATAGATTTGAGTTGGCTCACCTCTCCACAGAATTGATCGGTAATATTGCTGACTACATAGACTACTGCAAGTGACATCTATATGCCAAATTACAGGTCAGTTCTGTGGAGAGGCATGCTCACTCACTGTATGAATAGTCGTTTTCAAGGTAAGCTGCACTTACAACAACAACAACAACAACAACAACAACAACAACAACTATAATAATAATAATAATAATAATAATAATAATAATAATAATAATAATAATAATAATGTTTCTTCATCGCAAACAGACCTGGAGTTGAGTTGTGTTTTGTTTAATTCACACATGTTTAACACAAACTCTGCATATTTAGGCTTTTTTTCTCTCAGAGTGAAAACACTCTGTTCCACCTTGTGATGTCATGTGGTAAAACAGGAAGTGCTCCACTACTTTTAAACTCCACACACCTTCAGCAGAATCATTGGGATCATTTCAGCCAATTGCTAATCTCTATTAAACAAAAGATGCAAGGAGCTGTTAAATTGAAAACTACCACTGCATGACATCACAAGGTGGGACAGAGCATTCTGAGTTTTGAACAGACGAATGAATAAACCAGGATTACTTAAATGGGAGAATGAAACAAAACACAACTCCAGGTATGTTTTTGATGAGGTAACAACATTATTGCATGACTTAAAGCTAAAGCCATGCTACAATGCCATACTGTGAGGCTTTTAGGGCATAGCAAAAACATCTCCATGGATACAAACAGGTGACAGAAAAGTTACATCGTACGTCTTTAATATTAATCTAAAAACTACTCTGAAAAGTACTACGAAAACAGGTTATTGTTACTTTTAATGGGACAAAGTTGTATATCTCAGCATTCGTGCGGCTTCTGCCCTCCTGCCCAGTCTGCCTCCATGCCAGCCGGCTCCGCCCATGAGGTGGTTGGTGTATGCTAGCGTTTGGAATACGCACATTCAGCGAAGCATTGTGGGAAAAAAGCTGTCAGTCAGAAGACCAAATGTGCCGAGCATCCAGACTCTAGTCATGGATGATACTAACCGTTTGGAACAGAGTGGAAAAGTGTTTGGAAACTGGGCCAACGGTAATTAAGGGCTGTGACTTTATTTGTATGGGAGGAAAATGGAGCGGTTACATGGTTAGATTTGAAAAAAAAAAAACACACTTTGGTCATTTGGAGAGACATGGGTGGAGTGGAGTTCTCAAATTCAACACGAGAGTTGAGATGGTGCTGGCCTCCACCTCTGCTGATGTGGACACGACTCAGATACAATGAACAAAGTGCAAATGAGTGAGAAAAATGTAATACAAAACAATATTCACTTGGATTCAGAGCTCTAGGCTGCGTCTGAATGTCCACCCTATCCTCTACTTAGCACTGGACAACCAAAAAGACAGGACAGGAGGTTGGTGCAAAAGATAAAAGGATTAAAGAAGGAAAAAAATGCACGGGATTAACAAAAATAACTAAAGAGACAAACAAAAATGCAGACGTCGCTCGTTTCTCCTAAGCTGACACCAACAGCCACCAGGGAAGGGAGGAACCATTCAGTGGGTGTCCAAAACCCAGAAATTATATATCAAAACAACTGATTAGTGTTCCTTAAATAAATCAGAAGCATCATCAAACTATATTTAGAGCAATATAATCAGCTGTTTAAATCAGTAAAGAACGTAAAGCCAAACCAATTTCAACATCCCCCCTCTCACTGTTCTCACTGATCACCTCTGTCAGATGATAGCCCTAAAACATAAATAAAAACTAAATAAATAAATAAATAAATGAATAAAAATATTAATAAATGAACAACAACAATAATAATAATAATAATAATAATAATAATAATAATAATAATAATAATAATAATAATAATAATAATAATAATAATAATAATAATAATAATAAATTATTACTAGTAAACAATAATAAAGACAATCACAATTAAGAAAGAAGATTAACAGGGAAACCAAAAATAATAAATGTCTCTTTCACAGGTGCTATTCAGGGGTCACGCCATTTTCAGAGGTGTCCAAATGCCCGTAGTGCCCTCAAAATACAGTTGTCCCTCACTATATCGCAGTTCATCTTTCGCAGTGTCGCTGTTTCGTGGATTTTTTTGTGCAGATTTACATGCTTTTTTTTTGTGTATGAATGTGCATTGTGTTCTGTGTCCTGATTGGCTGTTGGACTGTAGACCATTGTCCATCAGTCTCCTCTGTGCCGTGTCTCCTGTACAGTACAGAATGTGTTCAGACAAATTTACGTAAATGTTGGATCGCAGTGTGACTCTGAAGTGCTGTATGTTTGCGAGTTTTCTTCCCGACAAAATCCACAATGTCGACGAAACGTTCTGCACCGACAAAGGCGCCTACGAAGGTTTGAACTTTGAGAGAGTTTAAACAAGAGAGAATTGTAAGAAAATGTTAACGCCTGCGTGAGAAAAGTGTATAAAGTGTGTGGTGAGGGGTTTTACAGCTGCAAAACATATAAAATAAAGCTGATACTTCACAGCTTTCACCTATTGTGGGTTATTTTTACAATGTAAGCCCTGTGATAAACGAGGGACCACTGTATCCCACAATGCACCTTGAAAAGTAGTGTCCAGCGCGGGTCACTAGACTGGTCAATATAAAGCACAAGTCAGAAAAACCACAGCAGACAGAGACAGGTCTTTAACTGGACACAACACAACTGAATAAAAGCAGATGGAAGCGCTGGTTTAACTCAGCACCGTTGAGCCTTCATTATGAATAAAACACCATTAAATAAACCGTTGCTGTTTGCAGTTGCTAGTGTTAGCCGCTTACCTTTGCTGATTTCTACATTTCAGACAAAAAGCAGATCATTTTGTCAGTTTATGTGAGATCCAGCTTGAGAAAACTTGTATAATTATTATTAGTTCATAAATACATGTGGATTATTTAACTTTTTTTTCTTTAATTTGTGCCAAAATGACTATGGAACACTGCTGAATCCTGCACATTTCAAAAATTAACACAAAAAAAATTGGAGAATGAAGTGTTTACGTCAAAGTGGGCGTGTACCATTGGTGATGAAAACGGGGGTTGATCGGCAAAATGGCGTCTCAAAAATAAACAATTAAAGATTACTCAAACATGCACGAATCACTCCAAATACAACTTCAGAGGCTCAGTGAGAAGAAACAGCTATAACATGGTCAAAAGCTCAGAAAAGTTGATTTAACAAGGTGCTAGGGTTGTTACGACTACATGATTTCTTCTTTTCATTTCAGACAGTTGTACGACCCTCATGAGCACATCTTAGTTCCTGATTCTCCTAGTTCCTCAGACAGTTCTTTCCCGGGCCCCTTGTCTCTCCCTCAGTCCTACTCCTCCGTGTTGTCTCTGCTCTGAGTGTTCTTGTGTTTTCAGAAGGAGCCCGCGGTCCATAAATCCATGAGTCAGCCTGGGCCCCTCTGTTACATAAGCCCCAGACGGCAGCCCGTACAGGGGGTTGGACCACCGCTCAGCCCCCTGGTACACACGCAGCCCCGGAGCTCCAACACACATTCAAATGAGTGACTCTGCAATTTACACAGGCCTGCACCAAATGTAAGTTAAAGCTACACTGTGCAACCTTTCTAATAGAGGGTTTGTCACCTGTTGGTCTCCATGGAGATGTAAACCTCCACTGCATTTATTCAACTACAAGTGTTTTATTGCAAAAAAAAAACCTTGAAAATAATGCATACTTACTGTGAGTGGTCAATCCTCTCCACAGATCTGACCTATACAATGGCCTGGTGGTGTTACGCGCTTGTCTCCATGGAGATACAGTAGTCTTATGCCATACCGTGGAACATTCCAGGCACGTTTGATTTGATTTCACGAAAATGTCCAGATGACAACATTTGAAACCTTTTCTACCACTACAGGCAGAGTTCTCCATGGAGATACAGCAGGTTGCAGGAAAATTACATAGTGAAGCTTTAAGTATATTTGCTCAGATTGATAATGTATTTAGTACCTGTCTTCATTTTAGGTTTATCTGGTATCCATCTGGTTCAATGTCAAAAAACAAAGGAAGCATCTAATTGTAAAACGTTTTATCTGCAAACCATGAAGTGCACTGTTAGCATGCTAGTTGTTGTTAGGATTACCACAATGGCCAAACTCCACTCTGGTCGTTAAAATTTGTGAAAAGTGCTTATAAACTCTTGCTCAGAATGCATAAGGTAAGTGAGGAATAACTTTGGATCACAGCAAACTGTTTAAAATGAACTAGCTGTTTTCACATATAAAAAAATTTAGTACAGCTTCTTTAAAATCCCTAAAACTCTCCAACTCGAATCGTGAATTATTCTTTTACAAAACAGTACAAATACCCAACTTCATACACACTTCAGCATACTGTTCTTCTGGCCCACATTTACAGCTACAAAAACATCTAAACCATTCGTGAAAGCCACCAAAGATGTATTGGAGAATCCGGGTTGCACAACAGGGCCTGAAAAGCCTTTTGTGCAGATCTTATGTAACTTCTGAAGGGGCTGTAGGCTGCTGTCACTGCGTCGGGTTGGCTCCGTGTCATGGCTGGAGCAGATCCCTGGCTCTGGGTTTATATGACCGCTCGACCGCAGTGCACCTGATGGCAAAAGCAAAGTCCTCAGAGAGCTATTCACAGGCTAACAGAAAAATACACAGGGCCATTCTAGCGTCTTCCCGTAATAAGACAATACCAGAGCCAGGAAAGACATGAAGAGATGGTCTGTGAAGGTTTAGCCAACGGATGAAGTACAGTGTTTATGGAGGAGAGGCATGTAGCTGACGCTTTTACTGGTAGAAGAGGTACTGCTGCTTTGAAAGGTACTACAGGGTTTTCTCATTCTCAGTTTATGGACAGGCCTCATGTGAAAGAACCTCCAGAATTCACTCACTGAGCTACAGAGGCTGCACTAGCACTGAGTCATTGTCTACAGGGGCTGGGGTTTAGGAAGAGGTGTGTAGTATTCAGTTACATTTACTATAGTCCCTTTAGTTTGTAGCTGTTAAACTGCTGAATACACTAAATTGGGTGATTCCATGAGTAGTGGGTCTGAGGGGTGGTCAGGTACACTGGGTCTCTGTAGAACAGCACAGAACAGTCTGTGCTGATATAAACACATCATTCCAACGTCTGAAAGTGCAGGAGAGGGAAATTGAGTTCCTCAGTGGATAATCAGGTGAATGAGAATCATCAGATTACAAGAGGACCTGGTACAGTCTGTTTTGAGCAGAGTTTATGTTCTGAAACAGAATCATCAAGTCAAGCCTCATGGATCATATAACAGTCACTTTGGATGGAGCAGCAGACAGTACTCAGAGCTCACACTGTGAGATGACCGGGGCGAAAGACAACAGGCTTTGGGCCTAAGTAACTAAGCAGGACTATATTTACTGAAATATATTTGCTTAACTAGCTCTGTAACAAAATGTCACATCTCTGACTTTTTAGACATACTTTTACCCCCACTTGAGGAATATACTTTACAGTGTGGCAGTACTTTTACTAAAGTTGTGTTTAGTTTTTGTTGCCTACTGTGAGAAACTACAAGTGACAAATATCAAAAGTATTTGAGCGTTTGCATTTCTTGCACCGCTCCTTCAGATATGATTTAGTTTTACTCATTTTTGTGTTGCGTTAGTTCCAATACATTTTCAATGTGAGAGTGAGACTGTTATGGAGACTGACAATCCCTCAACCACACATGAGAGATACTAGAGCCTTGTGATTATGAGCATTAGAAATTAGTGCCAAAATGAGCTTACATGCTAACAATCATGTAATGTAAAACATTTTGTTATGCTGAACAAAAATATATTCATCAGGCCACAACAGTTTGAGTGTTTAACTTCATTAAGCACCACACATCCTACAAACAGGAGTCGACTTTAGGAGATGAGGCTGATGTTAGATATTGACTCATTGGCAAATGTAACAAAGACAGAAGCAACAAACACTTGTCTGTACTGGCTACAAATGTCAGAATGAATGTTTTGAACTTACTGTCCTATTAAAGTGAATAGGATAGAACGTTAATATCAGCACCAGGCTGTGTGTGCAGCAGGGCTAAACACACCGCTCCTCAAATAACTTCAAATTATAAATCCCATTTTGTAATACTTTTTACTCTTACTTAAATAGCAGTTAACTCAAATATGTTTTTACTCTTACATGAGTTGTTTATTGAACTATGAAATAATGATGTAATACATAATAACCAAAGTACCAAAAAATACTACTTCAATGTTGCAGATGTGCCCTAAATACTTTTACCACCATGTTATAATGTTGTTCCCTCATCAAAAACATGTTTGAAGGGGTTTTACATGTCATCCACACATGTTTGTGTAATCTAGTGATGTCTCCCAGGCTCTATTCAAACCCTCTTTATGGTTAGCTGTACGATCCTAATGCTTGGCCCACAGGCCGACGTCACTTATGCTCCCACACAGCCAAAAGTATGATACAAAACAATACACTACAACTTCACAAACCTGATGTGATGTGCAGTAGTGTCATTAGTGGGATATACACTGTTTGTGTTGTGATAGTGCTCTGAAGATGGAGTTAATACATTGTTTTCGGTGAATATAGCATTTTCAAAGAAATAAAAGGTAACATGGTGATGGAAATATATTATCTGTTATCAGTTAATTCCCCATAGAAGAAAATACCCCCACTTTAAACTACAGCAGGTCTGCCCTAAATACTTTGGGTTTTGAGTCATATTTATTGATTAAATACATGTATTACTGTGATCTAAGACTTCTCCACGTTCCTTCTTTGAGCTGTTGGTCTTTCCCATGTCCCAGCTCACATTTGGCACATTACAGGCTACATCGAGCTTGGACAAAGTGTTTTTCCATCAGACTCGTTCACGTCGACATCTCTCTCAAAGCTCACGGCCCCATAAAGCAGACCTCAGCTGCAACGTCTTCAAGGCCGTTCAGGATCCATTTTAGGAGAGCAGACGGAGAAGAGGATGAGCTCAATCTGACCAAAACCACACACACAAATGCACACACACATGTGCGCACACACACACACAAATGCACGCACACACATGTTGGGACGCCATGCGACTTGGGGACATTGACTTTCACTCATTTCCTGGAAATAAGATCCTAATCTTAAAGTGGGACTAAGCACCTAAACACCCACAACCACAGAGCAAATAGAGCTGCTAAACTGGGCAGAACAAACAAGGGCAGGAGGGGCGGGGTCTGAACATATGAGGGACAGTGTGATTGGTCTAACAGGTATCCACACTTCAAACTCCGCCCCTGCAGCCAGGTGTTTGTGATCAGAAACACCTGGATGTAATCAAAGCAGTCTTGTGTGATGTCACCAACTACTGAAAATTGCAGTAGACACTAAAGCCAGCACACACTGTTTTATGTTACTGACCACAAAGCTGCTCATTTATCTGGATTGCACTTAAATTGCCCAAAAATGACTAGGAAGCGTAGATAATACTATTAAAACACCATGCACACAGTTAAAGAGTGAAAAAAGTGAATTTATTGTTTAGTTCCACTTTAACCATATTCATTAGGCTACTCTGACGTAAACCCCAACCTTAAAAGGCCGGGACCTGATTTTGTTTTTCTTTTTGCTCCAGTACAGATATATTGTAAGCCACTCTTGAGTTCAAAATAAGTCTGATGTGTTCTGTCTGCATCTAATTATAAAGTGTTTACAGTGCACTGTTAGCATGCTAGTTGTTAGCATTAACATAATGACCTCTGAGAGTTGTGAAAAGCACTTATAAACTCATCTTGGTGAATAATTCTGATGCTTAGAATGAATAATGTAAAGAGGAATAACTTTGGACCTGTAAAAAGTTGGACCACTGTAAAAAGTTGTATTAGCTCTGTTCCTTCATGTTTTTAAGGCCGTTTTCACACATTTTTGCTGTGTCCTGACCTCAATGTGCACTAGATGTTGGGTTGGTCTTGTTCAAATGCACCTCGCATTATTCACCCCAAACAAACACCACCAGCCATGTGAGAGTCCATCAGCTGATCAAAGAGCATATTCCCATGACAACGTGTTTCAAGCGGACAAAACCCCGTAAATACGCACACACGCTCACTTCCCCTATACACAGTGGTCTTTTCTTTCACCTGTGGCTAAACCACAGCCGTGAGAACTGTGCTCACCAGAGACAGCAGATAAAAATCTTTGTGAATGACAAACAGACAGACCCAGGCTCACCTGCGCAGCCAGAAGCAAACTGATATTAATTTGATCAAAACTGCTTTGTGTGCAGTGTGAAAACAACAGTGAAAATCAGGTACAGCACCCTTAACCTATATCCCATATCTGAACTTAAACCTACTGATCTCATAACAAAGAATTTACACCATGAGGACCTGCTTTTTGTCCCCATAACTCTGTCAGATCCCCATGATGTGAGTGTGTGTACAGAGTTTGGTCCCCACAGTGTGATGAATACCCACCCACACACACAGATGGAAGAGTGACATTAGTACGTCTTTATACGAGCTCCAAGCTACAGTTTCTCTGTAATTATGGGCAGAGGTTGAACTGTAGCGGAACTAAACCAGGACTAAAACTGGACTAATATATGGAAAAAGCTTCAACAAACAAGTTCTAAGTCTGGACTAAAGCAGGTCTAACTAATAGGTCTGAAACAGATTAAAAACTGTTATAGACCAAGTGATAAGATAGGATTCATAAAAACAAGTTTAAACTAGATTCGAATCCAGTTTAAACCAGGTCTAAACCAGGTCTAAACCAGGTCCCACAGATCCTGTTCCAGTCCTGGTTTAGGTCAGGTTTAGTTCTGAGTTTAGTCACAGTTTTCTTGTAGTGATTGTGCAAGAGTGAATGCACGCTGGTCTAACCCAACTACAACCAGGTCTAAAGTTGACCTAAACTGTAGGATTAAAGCAAAACTGAACCAGGATTAAACTGGGACTAAACCAGGACTACAGTGGGTCTAAACCAGGTGATCTAAACCAGGATAATTGTGCAGAGGGCTGGGGACATTATAGGTCTTTATATTGGCTCTGAGCTCCGGTTCCTCTGTAATTATGGACCGAGGCTGAGCAGTGACGCACAGAGCAGGAGGCAGGAGTGAAGGTGGTGAAGGTGCAGAGGAGGAGAGCCAGATGTTTCCTCAAGATCTGTGAAAGTTAAAGACAAGAGGAGATAGAAAGAACAAAATGAATAGGTTGACCTGGTTTATATCTCTGTAAAGGCTCAAGGTTAGTGTAAAAATATCAAAACAGAAAAGCAAGCAAGGCAGAGAGAAGAAATAAGTTTACATAAGTTTCCCTCATACAAAATCAACTGCTAGTAGATGGATGTTTATTCAAAACCAACACTTTTATGGCCGTATCGGTCAACTTTTTTTGTGTCATGATGCACTTTTTTGGTTTAAAACTGGACAAAAAGTTGTAGGAGTGAAGACGTTTCGCTACTCATCTAGAGCACTTCTTCAGGTCTGGTTAGATTACTGTTAGACACTGCCTTATAACTACACATAAAAAGTGGAGTCCCCAAACTTTTTTCCAGTTAACAGAATTGAATTTTTCTTTACTCCTGTATTAGCGTGCACCACAACAAAACTAGGAATAAACTCAGAACTAAACCTGACCTACACCAGGACTGAAACAAGACCAAACCAAATCTACATTAGAACTGAAACTTGCTTTAATTAACCCTAGTCCTCTAATGAGTGATCTCACTGTTACCATACTGAAGCACTATTGTTTTCCTTGTTTTGATGAGGAGCAAAACGTCTTCATTCCAAAACTTTTTGTCCAGCTGACAGAATTCAAATTTTCTTTTACTACGAATTTCCCTGGACGACTGAGGGATTACACAGACGTCCTTGCCCCTGTGTTTAGTTCTTTTTATTTGATAATGATTGTTTTGCTTTCTCAGCTGGTCCAGAAGTTCCCTAGGACACGCCAATAGGGTCAATTATTCAATGAAATGCATGTGCGAAATAATTACTTTCTCCAATTGACTTTACTCCGAGACACACCAAACACAGTGCTGTGGAATTTCTAATAGTAAATCTTTAAAAATATAAAACCAAAAAAGAAGTTGTCTTGAATCAAAAAGTCTGGATTGTTGAATCAATTGTGCACGATTGTCACAGAGCTGTTGTTCCTAATAGTGTCTATCAAAACAATAATAACGGTTTAGTCTAGTCTAAGTGGCTGGAGGACACTGGACACATCTTCCCGCAGGCTCCAAGGGCTGACAAACAAGTGATACACCCATGGATAACAACAGATGGTATGACAAAGTGTGAAGTGTGCCCGGTCTGTGTGTCGAGGTGCCTTCACATTTGACCTCGTTTGGTTGTTTTGAGTCAACAGATGGTATTACGAAGGTCGGGTGTGACGCCAGCGGACGTCTCCACGAATAAACATTTAAGGTAAAGAGATCCATAACATACAAGTAAAAACTGAGGGTAAAGAAGGACATAACAACAGTGATGTTTCCTGGTGCACTGGCTGAAAATCAACAGAATACTGCATAAAGGGGTTCAATCAATTATAGTACATCAAATGTTTTATTATAATTATATAAAACATATGACATTTATTTTTCCTCTTTTCACACTATCACATTAACACTTAATTTTTTTCTCCCTCTCTCCTCTCATTTTTTCTCTCTCTACCTTTCCTCTGATTCTATGTGCTCTCTCTATATATATCTTTCTCTCTCTCTGTGTCTGTCTCTTTCTCTCTCTCTGTCTCTCACTCTTTCTCTCTCTGTTTCCCTCTGTCTCTGTCCTACTCTCTGTCTGTCTCTGGATCTCTGCCCCTCTCTCTCTTTGTTTCTCTCCACCTCTCTCTCTGTCTGCCTCTCTCTCTCTGTCTCCCTCTGTCTTTCTCTCTCTCGATGTATCTCTCCCTCTCTCTCTCCCTGTCTTTCTCTCGATCTCTCTCTCTGTCTGTCTCCCTCTCTCTCTCTGTCTGTCTCTCTCTCTCTGTCTATTTTTTACCCTCTGTTTGTCTCTCTTTCTCCCTCTGTCTCTCTTTCTCTCAATCTCTCTCTCTCTGTCTGTCTCCCTCTCTGTCTCTTTCTCCCTCTGTCTGTCTCCCTCTCTCTTTCTCCCTCTCTCTGTCTCTTTTTTACCCTGTTTGTCTCTCCCTCTCTTTCTCTTGATCTCTCTCTCTCTGTCTGTCTCCCTCTCTCTGTCTCTTTCTCCCTCTCTCTGTCACTTTTTTACCCTCTGTTTGTCTCTCCCTCTCTCTCTTTCTCTTGATCTCTCTCTCTGTCTGTCTCCCTCTCTCTGTCCCTTTCTCCCTCTCACTGTCTCTTTTTTACCCTCTGTTTGTCTCTCCCTCTTTCTGTCTCTCTTCCCTTCTCTCTCTCTCTGTCTCTTTCCCTCTCTCTCACTCCTCTCCTCTCAAGCACCACCTCCTCCTCCTCCTCCTCTCCCCGCTCTCTCTTCATCCAAACATGGCGCCGGGCCGCTGCAGCTGCCTCTCCGCCAGACGACGCTCAGAGGACGGTACCGAGCGGACCTAGACCCCCGCACCAACAAAACCACCACCGAACCACCGCGTCCTCACATCTCCACAGCCTTTTTACGCACGTCTCCAAAACGCGTAACTCCGCACAACTTTTCTCTGTGCGTAAAAACCCACTTGGAACTTTTTTTTTTCCTCTCGTAACGTAACGGACACGTCGATTTGCGCTCGGAGCCTGGCGGAGACGAGGATGTGCGCCTGCCCGGGTTCGTCTTCCATGGGATAGACGCGCGAGGGGAGACGGGGAGAGGGGGCTGCAGAAAACATGAGCCCGCAGAGGAGTCGTAGCACGGCCGTAGCGGACTAAACGCTCTCGAGGAACAATATTAAACTACTTTTTTTCTTTTCTTTTTTTTTTGCTCCACGATTCTTCCGCGCCAGACGGGATGGATACGGAACACTCGCTGCTGTCCGGAGGAGTGGACCGGGAGCGCCAAAAACTGCCTCCGATCTTCAACAGCTCTCCCCCGGCTGTAAGAACACACTACACCAGTCTAATTTATTTTATTAGATTAGATTTTTTAAATTTATTTAAAGGTCCTATATTATGCAAAGTTGACTCTTGTGAGGTTTAAGACGTATTATTTCCCAAGCTCAAAATGTTCTGTTGCACCTTGTGATGTCACGAAGTGGTAGTTTTTAAGTTAACAGCTCCTTTTACCTTTTCTTCAGTAGAGATTGGTAATTCCAGAGCTGAAATTATCTAAATGATTCTAGTGAAGGTGTATGGAGTTTAAAAACACAGTGGAGCACTTCCTGGATTGCCACATGATGACATCACAAAGTGCAACAGAGTGTTTTCTGTTTGAGAGAAAAACTCAGCCTAAATATGCAGAGTTTCTGTGTTTAATGTGTGGATGAAGTACAAATTATGACGACACTTGGTTTGGATCTGACGGTGAAGTGTGCCAGGTCTGTATGTCACATTTGACCTCGTTTGGATGTTTTGAGTCCAGTCTAGTCCAGGTGTAGACTTGTTTTGGTTCTGGTCTAGTCCTGGTTTAGTTCCAGATTTAGTTCAAAGTCTGATGTGGGGCGTGTGTATGTCTGAATGCAATCTAAATCAGGGCTACATCAGTTCTAAACCAGGACTTAATTAGGTCTACACCAGGACTTAATTAGAAATATTTCAGGTCTAAACCAGGAGTAAACCAGGTCCAAAACCAGGTCTAAACCAGGACTAAATCTGGATTAAATCGTCTCTAAACCATGACTAAATTGGACTGGGCAGGATTCAGTCAACATTTCATTTCTATTCTGTAGGATGGATCATCAAAAGATTAGACGCTGACATAAATTTGACTGAACCAAGTCTAAACCAGGACTAAACCAGCATTAACTAGGACAAAATCAGGACTGAATCAGGTCTAAACCAGGACTAAATCAGAGTTAAACCAGGACTAAACCAGGACTAGGGTAAGGCTAGGACTTAACTAGACAAATAATGGGATACAAACATTAACCAGGATAAACAGGTATAGACCAGGACATTTCTAAACTAGAGCTAAAACTTCCCCAAACCCTGACAAACCCAGATTTTTAAAGACTGAACCAAGACTAAACTCGAAAAGAAAGATGAATCTATAGGAAAAATCCAGATGATCAGACTCTAAACTAAAACAAACTACATCAGGACTGATGTAGCAGTAAACTAGGTCTAAACCAGAACTGATCCAGGAGGACTGAACGAGGACCAAGGTCAAAGCAGGACTAAACCAGACCACGTCAGCATAAGTTAATTGATTCAACACTTAACCAGTACAAGACTAAACCAGGACTGAACCAGATCTAGAACCTAGACTTCTCTTATGAAAACTAAACCACAACTGCAACACTACTACTTTTTCATATACAGTGCTGTCGTGATGATGCTGAATCTCCAGGGTCACAAATGTTCTTCTGTATTAATAACATGAAAGTGATAAATTGGCCTTAAATTTCCAACACAGGCTGATATTTTGTTTTGGCCAATCTGGTCCCTAAAGAGACACATTATACACACACTGTTTTAGTGTGAAGAGAACAGCACAACATGTGACCACACTGCTCTCTTTAAGGTTTCTGGTAAAAAGGGCTGTGGGGGAGTTTGTAATAAATTTATTTAAATGAGATCATTTGGGAAAATAATCCAAATCAGGCCAGATATATCGGCGTTCCTTCAAGAGACTCTAAAGTAGTTAGTAGTAGGTGTACAGAATAGAGAAGACCGTGTCCAAAGCTGATCTTTAAGTGTTACCTGGACTAAAATATGAATTGATGAGGACTATACCAGGTCCAAACCAGGATTTAAGTGTAAATGAGGTCTAAACCAGGTCTAAATCAGGACTAAAGCTGGTCTAAACCAGGATTTAAGTGTAAATGAGGTCTAAACCAGGTCTAAATCAGGACTAAAGCAGGTCTAAACCATGCCATACTGTGGAGGATTATAGCCAAAGAAACAACATTTCCATGGAAACAAGCAGGAGGAGGCACTCCACCAGACCAAATAAGAGTCAGGTTTGTGGAGATGTAAACCCACAAGTTTTTTAGTGCAATAAACAAAACCAAACTGACAAAATAAATAAATATTTTACTAACTTTTTTGACTATAAAGTTAAATATTGTGGCTTTATTATTTCACACTTTCTATACAGCCTCAAAAAAATCCATCTAGATATCTATCTATATTCAAATTAAAAATGTGTAAATAAATACTACCCAAAGATACTTCAGGATATGTATTTCACAATTGTAAGTCAGATCTCATATCTGGCCTGTGTTTTTGAGGTTCTTAGAAACTTTGTTGATGGGGCAGAGGCGGTTCAGATTTTATTGGTCTATGTGTATCTATAAAAGTGCACCAGTTTTTCACTAGTTTTCCTGGAAGTCCACATGTGCTCTACAGCTCAGCAGCACACATAATGTTCACTCTTATGTAACTTCACAAAGACTCCAGTAGTCTTAAAGCAGACCCATTCACAATCCACTTTTAACCATGTTATAGTTGTTTCCTTCTCAATGACCCTCTCGAAGTTGTATTTGGAGTGATTTGTGCATGTTTGAGCAATCTTTAATCGCTTATTTTCAAGACGCCATATTGTCTACCCCCGTTTTCACCGTCACTGTTACACACCATAGACTTTATAAAGAAGTGGACTAAGTGAGTGACGTCACCCATAGTGTTCAGATCCAGTCAAATGAAGCTCATCGAGGATAGTAGTTACAGGGCGAATCTAGAGCCAAGTTTCATATTAGCAATTCTGACCACGGGTATCATAGCAACTAAAGAGCCAATCTGGAGCAAGGCTGTTGAAGGTAATGCCCCTTCAAATCTGTTGCTAACGCTAGCGGGAGCACCTGATTTGTCTCTTATTAATGTTTATATCTTGAATTACAGACAAAGTAGTGAAATAAAAATCTCAGTATCATATAGAGCGGGTTAATACGAACATTTTAAAACCAAAATATTGAGTCTGACAGCAGCAGTTCCACAGAGAGGGATCACAGTTTTCTAATGCAAAGTGAATTGAAGCCAGAGTTGATGGAACCGGAAGCACACCCATGATCACTTCTTATTTGGATCGCAGCGGCTAGCAGGTTAGCAATGCCCACTTATATATACAGTCTACGGTACACGCCCACTGCTCTGTACTTACTCTGTTCTCCAGTTTTATTTTCTTAATCTGTGATACACGTAGGATGTTGGCAGCGTTGCGTAGTAATTTTGGTACAAATGATAAAAAATCCATGGTCTGCAAGTGTGATCTGCAGCTATCCACAGGAGGGGCCAACAGTGTCACAGCTCTTTGTTGCGATGATGTTTACGGCGACGTCAGCTCCCATTGGGGAACCTCAGTTTTCTAACGCAAGACTTGTTTCTTTTATTAAGTCATTTTAGATTAATATTGTGACTTAAAATGTGCAAATTATAACATAATGATCCACGGGTGTTCTTGATTATGACTAAATAGCGGACAAAGGACAATAGATACCAACCAGTCAAATCTCATATAATAGATATAAACCAGGACTAAAAGAGGTCTAAACAAGAATTTAAACAGGTCTAAACTAGTGATAAAATAGGTAGAAAGCAGAAAATCATGTAGAACTAAGGACTTAATGAGAACTTAAAGGCTCTGTACCTGATTTTTCCCATGGATTTGAGCAAATTTGTCTTACCCCAGTGCAGATATAATGTATAAGCTGCTCTTGACGTCAAAATAAGTCTGCTATGTGCTGTCTGCATCAAATTATAAAGCGGTTTATTGTCAGTGACTCAGGAACTGTGTAGTTAGCATGCTAGTTGTTGTTAGCTTTATGGCTAGCTCCACTCTGGCCTCTGAGAGTTGTGAAAAGTGCTTATAAAATCACTGCAAAGTATAATTAGGATAGTAGGAATGCAGAAGGTAAGTGAGGAATAACTTTGGACTTCTAAAGCCTGAATGAGGTCACCAGTGATAAACTCGGTCTGTAGCAGATCTAAACCAGGACTTCAAACCAAGACAAGTCCAAGACAAGTCTAAATACCTCCATGAGATATTTTGATTCCATAAACATGACCTAACAGTGGCTCTAGATTTGAGGTAAACATGTTCAAATCAAATGGGACTTTTACTGATAACAATTGTAATGCTGATTTATTCTTAATTACAAAAACATTGGACATGATGGATGATTATCTAATCAGAGAGCAGAATGAGCCTCACATGACTCTCTCACTTGGGTTTCCAGTTTTGATGTTGAAATCCAGTTGGTGTATGCGTGCACAATAGAGTAGATCATATCCAAAGCCGACCTTTAACTGTTACGTGGACTAAAATATGAGGACTATACCGGGTCTAAACCAGGATTTAAGTATAAATGAGGTCTAAACCAGGTCTAAATCAGGGTCGTCTAAGCCAGAACTAAAGTAGGTGTAAACCAGATCTAAGCCAGGACTAAAGAGTCTTCAACCAGGATTATGGAAGGGTCCACTACCAGTTTGTCTCCAAGGAGATGTTTATGTTTTGCCTGAAATGGTACACATGGTATGGTATTACATGTCTATCTTGCATTTATTCAATTACCAAAACAGTTTGCCTAGTGGCATCACCTGCTTGTCTCCATGGAGATAGATGAGTTCTAATCCATACTGTAACATTCCTGTGTATAGTGGTATTTGGTGTGATCGTGTTTAGTCTGGCAGTCCTTGAAGTATTCTTGATATTTGACTGCGTGTGGCGCAACAGATGTCCCGATGAAGAGCAGCTGGTGTTGACAGCACATATACAGAGTGGTGGTGCTTTCAGGGTCGTCAGGACACAAGTACGCTCCCACATCACACACTTCACACTCCACAGTGTCCACACAAACGAGCCCCCAGAGGACCAGCACTGTGGCAAGGCTACTCTCTGAGGTAAAGAGCTGGGTTAAAGAGCTGGGCCAGACAGCTGAGCTAAAGAGCTGGGCTATAGACCTGGGCTGTAGAGCTGGGCCAGAGAGCTGGGCTATAGACCAAGGCTAAAGAACTGGGCTAAAGAACTGGGTTAAAGAGCTGGGCCAGAGAGTTGGGTTATAGAGCTGTGGGAAGCTGTGAGAAATGACCAACTATTATGGACTATATGGACGAGTATGAGTAAACCCATTCTGGACACCTTTGTTTTGATATTCTGTGTGCACAGTAAGTCTACAAGGTTTGGGAAAATAATTGATACAGTAATTGATTTCTGTGATAATTAGGTAGCAACTTACAATTTATGTTTTCAAATAATACAAACCTGAGCGAGGACTGAAAACCTTTGTAGAGGCCAGTTAACCTAAACCCACAGTGTGTAACTTTTCAACTAAAGATAGACTAAAGTAAAAGCTGTTATTACACTGAAAAACATGCAAAAAAAACATGTGTCCTTCCTGTGAGTGGGCTTGCACCTCCACAAACCTGACTCATATTTGGTCTGGAGGAGAGCCTCTTCCTGCTGCTTCTTTCCATGGAAATTCTGCTCCATAATCTTCCACAGCAGGCCATAAAACTGTTCTAAGTATGGTTTTAACATTCGATTTCCATGGGATTGTGCAGGTGACGTGCCACCTAAGTTACATAATGTACCTTTAAAATTCTGAATTTTTCTTAATTTATTCAGTTTTCTAAATCATGTCACAAAAAAGAACTATTAAGGCACGTGAAAACAGATTTTTAAACCTTGTCGAGACTTTTTTAGGACTATAAAGAGGACCATACCTGGACGACTGAGGGATTACACAAAGAGGAGTGAAGCTGCTGTTGGGACATATAGACAGATTTGCAGATTGTGGGGGATTTTGTTACTATATTTTTACTTTTACTTGCACATTTACAGTTGTATAATTCTGCTTTACCAGTGTCTTTGTTATATTATATTGTGATGCGTGAGCTGCTGTGTCCAAATCATTTCCCTTGTGGATCAATAAAGTTTGTTTAAGTCTGAGAATCCAGCTGATATGTCCTGTCGATATTTTTGGGAGTTGAAATGCCCGGAAATGGATCCACAACACTATTACTACAGACCCAAGAGAGCTGTGTAGTCACATTTTGTGCAGTGTTCTCTTTGTAGGGACTCAAACTAAACTAAATTTCTTTCCTTTAATCAGATGCTCAACCAGAGAGTCAAGCATTTACATTGGAAAACTGTCACCCCTCTGTATGTAACTACTGTTGTCAGACTCATCATTTCACTATTGTGTCCGTAGTTGAGATATGAACATTAATAACAGACAAATCAGGTGCCTTTTTTTCTCCAAGCTCTCTCCCACTAGTGTTAGCAACAGGTTTGAATTACAATTGTGAGTATTATAGGAACCAAAGGACCAATCCAGAGCGAGGGTGACAAAGGTAACGCCCCTTCCCTTAGCAACGCTGTCAATCAAACCTGTTGCTAACGCTAACAGGAGCGACTTCAGGGTTTGTCTGTTATTAATGTTCATATCTTGATTTGCAGACACAATAACAAAATACAAATACCAAGATCATGTAGAGAGGGTTAATATGAACATTTTAAGACCAGAATGATGAGCCTGACAGCAGCAGTTACAGAGAGGCAGCTAGCAGGTTAGCTATGTCCATTTATATATACAGTCTATGAGTAATACATGTTTTTAAACAAAACATTGGTGGTTGGATTAAGGCAAGATTGTTAAGACCATTTTTGTTTTGTCACTGATGATGTCATCTTTGTGTGGCAGGGTCTGGGGCGTGGATCCAAGCAGGCGTTCCCTTCTCTGGGCACATTTATCTCTACTCTGAGCCAGCGGCGCGACGCAGGGGGGCGGGGCTTATCTACTGTGAGCGGGATGACCAACAGCCCAGGCCTCAGACACGGTAAGGACAGCAGCTTTTTGAGGAGCGTGTTATGAATGAGATTGTGTTTGAATTCTTTTTAGGGTTGGTTTATTTGAGCACTGTTTCTGTGCTGTCCAAAAAGTTACTCTGTGTTGACAACTGAAAGTGCTTTGTGGTTGATCCACAAAGACAATTAGAACTGTGGTGGAAGGTAATGAAGTACAAGTAGTAAAGTACTGTACTTAAGTATACATTTTAGGTATCTGTACTTTCCTTAAGTACATTTACAATGGATACTTTTTACTTTTACTTCACTACATTTGTGAGCAGGTGTCTGTACTTTCTATTTCACTACATTTTTTAACTGGACTGAAAAGACGGAATAATAAACCCAAAGGGCCGTGTGTGGCCCCTGGGCCGTAGTTTGCCCATGTCTAGTCTATGGTGTGTACATACAAAAATGTTACGTTCATGACAATTTGAAATGGAAATGAGCAGTCCGGTCTAGGGATGGGACAATAAACTAAAATATTGTTTATCTTGATAAAAAGAGTCATAATAATCTTTCATGGGACATTTTACCTAATTGTGATAATTGCCAACAAAAATAATGGCCATTACATCACCAGAATGTGCAGAACAAACTTATCCAAGATCATTTCTTCTGGATCTTTGTTCAATTACCCTTTGATCTTTATTAAGAACACAGAATATCTGGTTCATAATGAATAGTAAAAGAAATAAGAAAATGTATCAAATAAAAAAAAACACAGCACGTTATAATTATTATTATTAATTAATTAATATTATAACAAAGTACAGTACTATAATAAGTCTTTACATGTGGAACCTGTTCATAATTTTAAAATGATAACTATCCATACCCAGAATTTAAATCCATTTTAAAACTGTCAGCAAGTTTAATAATTTTTGTTATATAATGTAATGCAATTATTTTGGCCATGATAATAGTGACACCAAATGTCATTATCACCCCCGTCTAGTCCGGTCCAAAGACTCGTCTGAATATCTGAGCTCAGACAGATGAGAGTGAGCTGTGTTTTGTCTGCACCCACAAATTTACTGAACAATTCCATGTCAAGTTTTATAAGTGAGATCCCAGGTGTGGGTCAGAACGCTGAAGAGAGCCTGACGCAGGAGTATAAACCCGCCTTTTGTCAGAACACATGTGATTGGGAGCGGTGGAAGAAGCCAACGGGACAGAATGACAGCCAGATTTCTGCTAATCCTCTCTTCCACTAGTCCCCTCTCAGCCTAACTCGGTTTGAATTAACACGCCTATACTCAGCATTTACACCTGCTTCCTCCTGGTACACAATTAAGCTCTCACATCTGTCAGCACTTTACACACAAGATATTAGTGCGTTCACAAGCTCCCAAGAATCCATCTAAAACCACTCCCACTGAAATCCACAAGCTAGCATTGTGGTTTGAGGCTTAGGCAAAGGTGGAGCGCCCAAAGGAACCACAACAAAGATGGCGACACCGATGGACAAACGTAGACAGCTTCTGACTCTATTATAACAGAACTTCTACAACTACAACACTTTTTGGGCTGGAAAGATGGATTTAAGACACATTGTGCTTGTGTCTGCTCTATAGTTATAATCTATGACACCTGTGGATCATTATGTTAAAATTAGCACATTTTAAATTGATCTAAAATGGCTTATTAAAAAAACAAGTCCGCTCGCTCACTTCTGCGTTACAAAACTGAGGTGCCCAATGTGAGCTGACATCGCTGTAAATATCATCACAACAGAGCACCGCATGCGTTGATACGTCCTATGCACAGCTGCAGATCATTTTTTGGGGGGGAATGCTGTAAGTACGTCACTGTGGGTGTGTACTTTTAGGGGTGAAAATGGGGGTTAAGAAGAAGAAGAACCTCAAACATGCATGAATCACTCCAAATACAACTTTGAGTGAGTAAATGGTGATGGGAAACATTTATAACGGTGGTTTAAATCTCTGAAAAGTTGATTTTTCACAATAGGTAAGCTTACATTATATTGCCTTTTCCTGATCACTTTCATCTCAGATCCCATGATCCCATTGATCATGTGTAAAACTAGGATCAAGAGTGCAACGAGTGTTGTCACGATACAAAAATTTCAAACTTGATTTCAATGCGAAGAAATAGACTCAATACTGATTCTGATACCACGATGATAAAAAAAAACAAAAACAAAACAACACTTTCTTTAGACAATAGTGTGATTTTCCACATTAACTGTTTGCACTTTCTTTTATATTCCCATGTGCGCTTATATCTGTGTAATCCCTCATTGGTCCAGGTAGGTTCCATAGTGGTCCATGGTCTATGTGTCTTATACTTGTTCTGATACCGCTCAAGATCATTCTAAAGCTTCAGAAAAGGGTAATTTCTGTCCTGTGAATGTGACTTTTTTTAGTATCAATACTTGCTTAAATGAGTATCTAGTTGGGATGCTAGTTGTAGTACCCATTAGGATCTGATTTTCGATACTTTTTGACGCCCCGCACACATTCATTCTTAAATCGTAAATAAAGTTACGTCTTTGCTAAAATATGAAAAAAAAAAAAAATCTCCATCCTTCACCTTTCCATCCAGGGCCATGTTTCTGGCCCCTGTCTGTGTCATGAGCTCACAGGCTTCACAGCTGGACACGTCCCCCAGGAGCCAGCACTGACAGAGCAGACGAGGTCATCTCTACAGGGACCGCTGCTCCTTTTACTGGAATCAGACATTCCATTACAAATGATTTACAGCCTAAACATGAAAGTGAAACTAGACTCACCAGACGGCACTCAACACTTTTTAAAGGGAGAAAGAGCTATGTTATAATGTTTCTTCATCACAGACATACCTGGAGTTGTGTTTTGTTTCATTCATACACTTAACTCACAAATTCTGCAGATTTAGGCTGAGTTTTTTTCTCAAACAGAAAACACTCTGTTCCACCTTGTGATGTCATTAAGTGCTAATACAGGATGTGCCTCACCATGTTTTTAAACTCTATACACTAGAATCATTTGGATGATTTCAGTCCTGGAATTGCCAATCTCTACTGAACTAAAGGTAAAAGGAGCTGTTAACTTGAAAACTACCACTTCATGACATCACAAGGTGGAACAGAGCATTTTGAGCT
Source organism: Periophthalmus magnuspinnatus (assembly GCF_009829125.3). Classification (NCBI taxonomy): domain Eukaryota; kingdom Metazoa; phylum Chordata; class Actinopteri; order Gobiiformes; family Gobiidae; genus Periophthalmus; species Periophthalmus magnuspinnatus. Next base: position 9,179,700 of record NC_047140.1, on the reverse strand, counting down.
TTAGAGATGTAGACAGACTAATAATAAAGTGTTACTCAAACATGTGTGAATGAAACAAAACACAACTCCAGGTCTGTTTTTGAGGAGGTAACAACATTATAGAGTTATAGAGACATTATAGAGACTTATAAGAGTCAATTTTACTTCATATAGGACCTTTAACACTCTAGTATTAAGTATTTTTACCACTCAACCAACATGGATCAGTCACAAGATCATGACATTTCATATTCCATAGTATGGCATTAAACATATGTAACTACCCGGTAAGTACCATTTATTTCACGATGGGTGTTTTTATTGCTAAAAACATACATTCTTTCTGGGAGTGGGTTCACCTTTTCACAGATCTGACCTGTAACCTGGCCTCCTTGTCATCATAGAGATAGATTTATGTTATACTTGACTTTACATAATTATTGAAAACGTATTGTCTCATAAAATGCCTTGGATTATCGTTCTAGGGTTGTTCATTAGTATTGAAAATCAGATACTAATCGATACTAAAACAAGTATTGAAACTTGATACTTGCTTAAGCAGGTATTGATACTAAAAAAGACACATTTTAAGGACAGGATTTAAGCTTTCCTGAATAACTTGAGAATGATTTTGAGCTTTAGAACAAATATAAGACACATAGACTAATATACACCCATGGACCACTATGGAACCTACTGGACACTGAGGGATTACACAGATATAAGACACATGGGAATATAAAAGAAAGTACTATGAGTTAATGTTGAAAATCACATTATATTGTCTAAAGAAAAACTGTTTTTACTATCAAAACCAGTTTCAAGTGTCACCTATTCCTTGGTATTAGATTTTTTTACTTTCTTTACATATTTATGTGTGTGTAGAAGTCAAATAGCTGAAGTAGCTTTGACCGTCGGGTGAAAACACGAGTTACGAGTCCCTTTGGATCACCGCGGTAACGCCCTTCACAGTGTCAGATCTTAGGCATCCTCTTCAGTGATTACAGTGACAGCAAAAATGTTTGGGCTGCGAACTGTGGCAGGACACACGAGAGGAGCACAGTGTGAATATGCACATAAAACTGATGCCTGTGAGGTTTAAGACATGTTATAATGTGTTAAAAACATATCTGGAGTTGTGTTTTGTTTCATTCACACATATTTGAGTAACACTTTATTATCCTGTCTACATCTCCAAACCTCAAAATGCTCTGTTCCACCTTCTGATGTCATGAAGTGGTAGTTTTCAAGTTAACAGCTCCTTTTACCTTTAGTTCAGTCCAAATTGGCAACTCCAGGGCTGAAATCATCCAACAGGACAGGACGCCACCGGTTCAAATACAACCCTACCTTGTTGAGTTCATACTGTTGTTGTGTCCTTTGGCAAGACATTCCTTCTACACAGACTTTAATTGAGCTTGGACTGACGTAACCCTGCAGTCCCGTGGTGCGTTCGCTGTCTGTAGGTATTCCTGGACCCTTTTGGCTTTTGTTTTTGTCTCCGGTGTAATGAGGTGTCACTTCCTCTGCTTACACTGTGCTCTGTGCTGTGAGCCGCCCGCCTCTTGTTTAGGTCTCAGTTGCGAGCAGACGTCAGGACTGAGTAGATTTTAACCAGACTGTAGCAAAGAGTGAAAGGACGTGCATCGTGTTAGGAGGCAAAAGTAAAACAGAGTCCTATATTAAGCAAAATTGTCTCTTGTGAGCTTTAAACCATGTTATAATGTTGTTACCTCATCAAAACATACCTGGAGTTGTGTTTTGTTTCATTTAAGCATGTTTGAGTAACCCTGGTTTATCAGTTTGTTTACATCTCCAAAGCTCAAAATGCTCTGTCCCACCTTGTGATGTCATTTAGCGGTACTTCAAGTTAGCCGCTACCTTTTACGTTTTGTTCAGTAGAGAAAAAATGGCAACGCGATGCTGCTGAATCCTACACGATTAAAAAAGTGAAAGTGGAGAGTGAGGTAAGTACAGAGCTCAGTGGGCGTTGGTGTGAGTACAGGAGAATAAAGATTACTCAAACATACATGAATCACTCTAAATCCAACTCCGGGCGTCTTTAAACCTGCCCTCGTCCTATGATGCCCAGTACACACAGGTTTGGTTCCAGTCCTCCTGATCGTGGCGGTGGTCGGGCTGAGACGTTGTGGCCGTGCGTCTGGTGCTTCCTGTCTGCTGCGCCTGTGATTACCGTGGGAATGCAGCCCGCCTCCGCCGCTGTCACCACGGCGACTGAGGCCCGAGCCATTCGAAAACCTCCGCCCAAATGAAAACCATATGCCGACCCCACACGCGCACATCTACAAACACACGTACACATATGAAGACGGGGACCGGGACACGGCATTCCAGGGGCCCGCGGCAATAGCCGTAATTACCACAATTAGCCCTTTTATCTTCCAAGCATTACGGTGGGTTTATGGATTTGGCCTTGATTGGTTTTAAATGCAGTTATTTGAGTAAAGAGTAGTTCAATTTCTTTTAGAGATGGTTGGATTTTTGAGTCGATATTTGTCTTGCTGTTGTGAACAGTGATTGCATTTATATGTCAGTGTTATAAAAACTACAGCTGGACCCAGAAATTAAAGGTCTATGACACTCTCCATAGTTGTGCTGGATCCAAGGTGGAGCAAAACGTCCAGGGGCGTCCTTATTTATAAAACTTTCTTACTAAAAGTGCATGTAGGGACAAAACACAAACTTCCACAACTTCCTCAAACTTTTTCATCCTGACGGCCAAGGTTTTTGGACCGGTTCACTCATTTTCATTTTTATAGATCACAATTGTAATAATAACTTTTCTGTGCATACACACTCATTATAAACGAGTCCTCAGGTGATCTTGTCATGAGCGTTTTGTCTCCTGAGCACTTGTTTATTCCAGGGGACGAGCTGCTCAGGCCGAAGCACCAAACACCACTCCCTGCTCCCACTCATCTGAGCCCGGCCCGAACCAGAGCTCTGTGCTGGTCCTGGCGTCTGGGTTTGGATCAACTCCGACTGTGACGCATTTCTCACACTTATGCAGGCCCATTATGCTTCTTTTTATGAGTTGATTCTACTGAATATAATGCCGTAAAATATTTATTAGGCAAAGCCTGATCTCATCAAACCTCAGAGGCTAAGCAGGGACAGGCCTGGGCAGCACTTGGATGGGAGACCACTGGGACCAGGGGCCACAGTGGGGCAGCAGTGGCTCTAATAGAAACTGCCATTGTGTCCTTAGGCAAGACACTTCACCCACATTGACTTGTATGATTGTGTTACTAGTGGTTGAAGGGGCCGATGGCACAGATTGGCAGTCGTAGTAGGGCAGCTGTGGCTACAGTAGCAGTTTGTTGATGAATGAGGGCCACTGAGTGTGTTCTTAATGAACATTTCTGCACTTTTGTTTGTAACTTTACAGTCAATTCATGTCTTGTGAAACTTGAATCTCGAGACATTGTCAGGCCTGTGTGATGGATTGCTCAACATCACCATTGAGAGAGTTGCAAAATTGTTGAAATATTCATCTTCATCTTTGTCCATGTCGCCCACATCTGGATAAAAGTCACACTTGGATATTAAGTCTTCCATATAACAAGGCTTTATTGTTGGTGTGATGCTGATGTTGAAATCCAGTGTTTTCCTGTGAACGGTGAGCAGTGTGCACAGCTCATTTGTGAAGAATGTTATGGTTCCCATGAGCTAATAAAGCCACTAATGAAAGGTGAGTCTGCGTCATGGTGCTAAGGGAAACAAACAGGGAGAGGACACCGCTATGGTCATAGGAAAAGACAACACACAGTTAGAGTCAAACTTGTGGGTCAAGTGCAGTAGCTGCCCTGGGGCACACTGGTGAAAACATGGCTGCCAAAGTCGTCCCACATCCAAATAGCCAAAACAGTCACACTCTCTTATACATGCCATATGTAAAGAGTATTTGGTTGATTGATAAGTGTGATTTTTAGGTCGGCATCCAACTTTCAGTGTGAAAAAAATGACAGTTGTTGCAGTTCTACAAGCAAAGATTCCAGGTTAAACTCCATGAACATAACTGTGTCCCCAGATACAAAATAAACATGTTCAAATTAAATATATATTTTACTGTAATGCTAATTTGTCCTTAATTACAAAAACATTGGACATGACGGCCAAGTTGTTTATGTATGATAATTTGATGTTTTGGTTCAAGACAATTATCCAATCAGAGAGCAGAATGAGCCTCACATGACTCTCTCATTTGGATTGCCAGTTTCACTGTTTAAACCTAAAAAGACTGACTCTGAACCGTCTCTACCTAAAGCCCAGCACCTGCAACCAATCATTAAAGGCACTGTGCATGATATTTTCTTAAAGAAAGAAGAAAGAAAAAAACATGAAAAACTGAGCTAGTTCATTAACGTTTGGAAGTTATTTTTCACTTTATGCTTTCAGCACATCCTAAGGCCTCTGTCTTGACATTCTGTGCAGACTGAGCTCAGTTGCTGCTCCGTCCTGTAGGGGGAGTGAGGCCAAGACACTGTCAGCAGTTAAACAGAGCAGGTCTTCATCTAATAACGGGCTGAATGTTCAACAGACGTGTTTCACACTAAAGGCTCCATGAAAACTTTGTTCACTCATTGATATGTAACATTCTGTGAGAGCATTTTTTCAGTATGTGCTCTGAGTAGGTGTCACGATAACACATTTTAAGCGCGATATATAGTTTAACTGAATATAGACGATAAACCATGTGTGTGTGTGTGTGTGCGCTGTATAACTGGTCAGATGCCCCAAACCTCTCTTTGTGCGTCAGTAAAACTAATAACAATTGACTTCCTATTTATCCGACAATAAAACACTATATAATTAGATGCAGACAGCATGTAGCGGATATATTTTGACCTTTAGAGGTGCTAATACTATCTGTACTGGGGCAATTTTACTCCAGTAAAATCCAGCACAAGCCATTTAATTATGGATTTCTCTGTTGTTTACTTGTGGTGTCAATAAAAATAACTACGTCCTGATGTTTTACAATGCAAGTAACACTACTGGTCATACTGACACACAATAGGAAAGAGTCAGCTCTGGATAAATATGGGGTCATTTTTCCTATACTGATGATCTAATCCATGACACTGACTGATATAAGCATCAGTATTGTCCGTCTGTAGATTTTGGTACCAGACACTGAATGCTAATGCTAATTCTAGTCCACGGTGCTAGCATAAGTGGAAGGCAGTGTAAATTATCTAACCTCATCAGGACACAATCAGAGCCGATGGGCCACGCTCGAGGAGAGGCGGGTGCGACGAGGGGGCACCATGGTGACCGCTGCTCGTTTCAATCAGGACGGGATTGGGTGACGCACACGCTGACACGGCACAGGCAATTAGAAGGAGAGACGTGCCCCCTGCTCACCTGTGATCAGACAGGACTGTGAGGGAGGGGCTTATATGTTGTGATGAAGAGGAAAGAGGAAGGTGGACTTTTTTTTTTTCCCTCTGTTTGATTAATCATTGGTCATTGGTCAGTTTTCATTTGTTAGCTAATTGTTTTATTTGGATTATGAGAATATATTTGGAGCACAGCAGAGAGGAGTCCTGGAGTGACTAAACAGTTTAATTTGACTTTTAAAGGGCCTGTACCCAATATAAATGTTTTCTTGTCTAGATAAATCCCCTTTACATCATGCATTGTGTCATAAAAGCCGCAAAATGAGAAAAAAGTAAAATTAACTGTAAATCATTATTTGTTTTATACAGCATTTTCCAAAGTAATAATCATAAACTGTATAAAGAAAAGGACTAAGTGATGTCACCCACAGTGTTCGGCTCCAGTCAAATGAAGCTCATCGGGGCTAGAAGTTAAAGCAGCCAATTTGGAGCCGAGTTTCATATTACATTTATTTATTTATTGTAATAATGTCAAAATATTGTCTTATATTGTCCAATCTCTAGTCCAGTGTCTAGTCCCAAACCCCAACACCTCAATACCTTTAAAATTGTAATCCACTTGTATTTGAATCTGTTTTTTATTACAAATAAAACTGATCAATGCATTTTTTGCCAGACTAACCAGCACTACCCACTGGAACATTATTTAATTTACATGAGAAAAACATCTGCAAATTAATATTAATATGATGAATTACTCAAGGGGCTAATCACTGTTCTCCCTCTTACACATGAAAGAGCGGACAGACCCATCTCTTGATCCCTTTTATCTCGTGTCTGCACAATGTGTCCATCCCACAATGCACCGAGGCAGGGCTGTTGTTTACTGTTGCCACGGTGACAGAAACAATGGGGAGCTAATTATAAACAAAAAGGACTGAAACGTACGCATGGCTTTAGAAACCTCAAAGGAGAAATACAACCTCGAATCAATGTTCATTCTGCTTTCTGATTGGATAATGGTCTTGACAATGAAAACACTAAATTATAACTTAAATACATGCTGAATCAGTACAGGTTTACCTCATAGTTTACGAAATGTAATATCAAAATCATAAATACAGTTCATTTACTATAACATATACTTAAATTGCTCAAAAACTCTAACGCTTTATACCTACCTCAAAATCTCCAGTTGGCACACGCTGGACACTGGCTTCAGGACGACATAATCTCGACAAGAACTCATCCCACTGGGAGATAAGTCGTCCTCATTATCCTGTCCATTTCAGAGGACACGTCCCTCTGGAGACGCAGCTGGCTCCTGCAGTGTCCCAAACAGGTCTCCGCCCGCGTCCATGGCAACGTCCCAAACAAGCACAGACCTCTCTCTTTCTGTTTTTTACATCTTATTAATGATCTTAAGCTGTTTTTCTCATCACGTATCAATTTGGCAGATTTATTGATATCTTTTACAGATCCTTTAATTCATCAATCACTGCGAGGTATGTTTAAGGAACTATATGTAAGGCTTGGATTTTAAGTTCCATAAACATGACCTAACTGTGTCCTGAAATACAAGCATAGACATGTACATATAAATGGACAAAGCTAACCTGTGAGCCACGGAGTTCCAAATAGAAAGTGATCATGGGCTGCGCTCCATTGACTCTAGCTCCAATTCACTTTGTACTGAAAAATAAAAACCTATCACCTCTTTCTCTAAAACTGCTGCTGTCAGGCTCATTTGGTCTGTTCGTATTAACCCGTTCTACAAGATCGTGGTGTTTTGATTTTGCTATTTTGTCAAATCAAGATATGAACATTAGTAACAGACAAATCAGGCGCCTTCTTTCCTCGAAGTCACTTCCACTAGAGCCAAACACTAAGGATGACGTCCCACTCACTTTATACAGCCTGTGAACACGAGATATTGCTTTACTGATAAGAGTTGTAATGCTAATTTATTCTTACAAAAACACTGGACATGATGGCCAAGTTGTTCATGTTATAATTTGATGTTTTGTTTCTCAAGATCCAGTGATAAAGCAGAATAAGCCCCACATGAGTCTCTCCTAGGGCAAAAATCAAGAGTTTCATAGATCATGACCAAAACTTTGTTCAGTCTCAATGAAAAGGCAGGAGCATTCTAATCGTCAGGTGGCCCAGACATGCTGTATATTTTAAAGTACAACTTTAACCCTATAACATTGGATGCTATCGTCGCTGATAGATTTGCGGTTGTGGACTTTCCATTACCGTAACTCTGCAACCAATTGTGCTGACATGTTAATTCAAACGGCATCTCAAAGCAGAGACTTGAGGCTCTTTAAATATGTTACTGTCATTACTGTCATGTGCTTACATTGTCCCTCGAAGACGACACCGCCGCTGAGATTCTCTCAGTCAGTTATTTGACACATCAAAGGAAAAATAAGGATGGATATGTAGAATAGAGGTAGTTGTGTGAAAAAATGCAGTCCATGCTGATACTTTCATGATTTTTATGACTAAAAAATGAAAAAAAAAGTCTAGATGAGTTATAATCGTCTATAATGTGCTCAGTTCTTAAAGGGTTAAAGGGCACATATTATGCAAAATTTACTTTTTCGAGCTTTCACCTGTGTTATAACATGCCTTTTGTTGTACTTAGCTTCATTCGCTCTTGTTTGATGAATCATGTTTAATATGTCTGCTCCATCTGAGAACTAAAATAACATAACATAATAACATGTGGTTTTGAATTTCCTGGGATTGTTACATCCCAGGTAAAAGTCTGCAGACCTTCTGCTCAGTTTTTAAGTCAATAAATCATCTCCATGCTGATTGAGCCTTGTTACCTGTGTGCTTGTCCATGTTGGAAAAGATTGCTAACCCTAGTTTTTTCAAAAGTAATTCTCCAATAAAACTGTTGTGTGTTGCAGGGCGAGAGCTGCCTCCCATCTGCAGTGACGTGCGGCAGAAGCAGCGCCTCTCCATCGACACCCTGCCCCCGGAAGTCAAAGCCCCCTTCCCTTGTGACCCCATCATACCCCTGAGGACCAAGACCACCAAGGACTTCCAGTATGATATCTGCTTATTCTTTTGAAATACATTATATTATAGTATTATTTTAAAGGGCCCATATTATACCATTTTCAGAGTTTTAGACAGAGCAGTGCCTCCAGTTAGCTTCAACCCTCAGGGAATGTTGATGCCATTAGCTGCAAAGTATCATTTACAGTAGTGTCGTGTGACTGTTCCTGTTGACTGTGTGACAGGGAGGACATGGAGCGGGCGGTGCAGACGGGCGACTGGAGGGAGGTGAGAGAGTTCTATCTCACCACCTTCGACTCCTTCATCGAAATCAACGCAGCCTTCAAGGTAAAGCTGACAAAAGAAAGACTTCAGTATTCATTTTTTGACTCTAATCACTGACATTTAACACAATCAAGTCAAATCTCTTCCTGTAAAGTCTTCTGTCTGCTCCAAACCACATGCTTTTACTGACTTGGCTGTTACCTCTATTAAAAACAACCAATTAGTCACTGTTCATTAAAGGGCCCATATTACACTATTTTCTGATCTATCTTCTAATGTTGTTTCCTCATCACAAACACACTTGGAGTTGTGTTTTGTTTCATTCACACATATTTAACACACAAACCCTGCATATTTAGGCTGAGTTTTTCCCTCAAACCGAAAACACTCTGTTCCACCTTGTGATGTCATGTCGTAAAACAGGAAGTGCTCCACTGAAACTCCATACACCTTCACTAGAATCATTTGGATAATGTCAGCCCTGGGATTACGAATCTCTACTGAACAAAAGGTAAAAGGAGATGTTAACTTGAAAACTACCACCACATGACATCACAAGGTGGAACAGAGCATTTTGAGCTTTGGAGATGTAGACAGACTAATAATAAAAGGTAACTCAAACATGTGTGAATGAAACAAAACACAACTCCAGGTCTGTTTTTTTATCCTAATCATGACTAATTAAACTAAATAACAATGTCCCCTCTCATAATAATTATAACACACATTTAATATCGTGACATCCCTTCAAAAGCCATGCCCTCCCTCACTTTTTTCCGTATTTATTTTGTTTACCGACAGCGAGAGGCGAACGGATCCTTCAACACCATAGACGACTCCGGAGTGAACGCCAAGTTTGTGAACGCGGTTTACGACGCGCTGCTCAACACAGTGAGTCCATGTGTTTATAAGCTCAGAGTGCATATCGTCTAGCATACATTACAGTTTACAGGGACTCCATAGGGTAACGCTGTCTGTAAAAGCTAGCGCGCCGCTGTTTTGGTAGGGTATAATGAGCTAATTATGATGAACGATAATTGCGTTGACGTCGCACGCTCTTGTAAAATGCCCACTTTCCATAGGCTTTATGCAGAACCTTTTAAATGTATAGGATTCTCTCATGTATTGTTAAATTGCCACGATCCATGCAACTTTGAAGACCGTAAAACACTGCATTTTGACTTCAAAATACAGCGTTATACTCTTTAAGTTTGTCAAAAGTATCGAAAATTGGTACGGTAGAAACTGATCTTTCCTAAATAGCTTTTAGAATGATCTTGAGCTGTATCAGAACAAGTATAAGACAAATAGACTAGTATACACCATGGACCACTATGGAACTACTGAACACTGAGGGATTACACAGATATAAGGCCACATGGGAATATAAAAGAAAGTACAACCATTTAATGTGGAAAATCACATTATATTGTCTAAATAAAGAGTGTTTTTTACTATCATCGTGGCATCAGAATCAGTATTGAGTATTGAGTCTGTTCCGTAGAATTGGAATCAAGTTTGAAATTTTAGTATCGTGACAACACTACTGATTTGTAGGCCTATTTAAAGGATTTCCAAGCCTTACCGGACATCCGATCTAAATACTAATGGTTTTAAGTCTTTATATTAAAATAAGAAATGAATTTAAGCATAGACAGTCAGTTATTTCTATTAAAAACTAAAATCAGTCAAAGTTCTTATGAGTTTCACAAAAAGTTGAATTTGTTCCAAAGTATAAACTGTATTTTCTGGACTATAAGTCGCTCCGGAGTATAAGTTAAAAAAAAATTATAAAAGCATAATAATGAAGAAAACAATGCGGTTGTCAGGTTGTCAGTGTGACTGTAACAAAGATGTGAGATTATTTGCTCAGATGCGACTCATACATTTAGTCGCATCTCCGGCTAAACTATGAAAAGAAAAAAAAAGTGCGACTTATAGGCCAGGAAAATACAGTGATATAGCTTCTTCTCCACGCTCCAATACTTTATGAAGATGTGAGTCTGGCCAGAGGTAAATCTCCTGGAGTTCAGATAAGCATGATTGACAAAACAAATATGTCTGGTTACGAGGAAAAAAAATCTCACAGTGGGCTGAAAAACATGGCGAATTTCTGCAAAAATCACTGAGCAAAGCACTAAACTCTGTTAATCTGAGGTAAAGGGAATGTCATTTTGTTTGTAAATGATAGATGATAGACCTATGAGCTCGATTGTTTCACATGTGTCACTAAAATAAACAAATCTGATTGGACGATTACCCTTGGTTCAGGTTTGAGGTGCGAGGAGGAGGAGTTGAATTCAGTGAAATAAAAAAAATGCTATGTTTTCAGTTACTTTCCGCTGTGTGGTTTTCATGAGTGATATTGGTGGTTTTCAGATTCAAGAATGAATAAAATGTGATGATGTCATACTCCCAGATGGGGGCAGGAGACAGATTCCCAAGTGTACGATCCAAAATGTAAATTCACACATCTTGAACCTGGTAATTTCTATGAGTGATAAGCCCCTAGAGCTCAGTATTTAACAACACAAAAACTGCCCACATCTGTATTAAATATTACTGCCCTATAGAATGTTGTGATGTCGCTTAAAACCAAGGAATTCTGTGGTTAATCCCAGTTTATCGCCACAGCATTCTGCACTTTTGCCTCCATTCCAGTATTTAGAATGTATTTGTTTACAAAGTTTTAAAAGGTCTATTGTTTTTCCCCATAAAACTTTAACCGGCCTTCTAAGTATTATTTCCATCTGTATTTAATTTAATCTGATCCAACTTTTAGTCAGATAAACCTGTAAGTGTGTGTGTTCTCTGTTACTTCTCAGCCTCAGGACATCCAGAAGTCAGTGCTGAAGGGCATCATCAACAGCCTGCTGCGTGAGTGGAAAGGGTGAGCGCTCAATACGCACCACAATATTTACAGAGACTATGACCAGACAGGACAGGTGACTCTTGTTAGTACAGCAACATGTATACAGCGACATATATAATGACTTGAATGTACTAAGATACTAATTGATACCACAACTGCTATGGAAACTCATTTGAGCAGGTATTTCTACTAAATAAATCACATTCACAGAACAGAAATGAGCCTTTCCTGAATAGCTTTGAATGATCTTTAGCCTTATCAAAACAAGTATAAGACTCATAGACTAATATACACCCATGGACCACGATGAAACCTACTGGACGACTGAGGGATTACACAGATATAAGGCCACATGGGAATATAAAAGAAAGTAATACTATTTGATGTTGAAAATCACTTTATATTGTCTAAAGGAAGAGTGTTTTTATTATCATCGTGGTATCAGAATCAGTATCGAGTATCAAATCTATTGCTTAGTATTGAATTTTAATACTGCTCTTCCCTTATATGTACCGTGTTGTGTCATAGGCCTCGGACGAAAGACGACCTGCGAGCCTACTTCATCCTGGTTCAGGTAAGCCTCGCTCAGCTAATCCACAGAGGCCTGTTCAGATCTACTGATGATTGACAGAAATAAATGAAATCACAAATGCTTTAGAGCACGGACCTCAGCAGATAGAGAGGTTCGTTATGTGTCATACAAAAAAGCATACGGTTGATTTGTTTGGGAAAAAAATCTACTACGGTGGTGAAGAGAAGGAGATGGAGAAGCTGAGGAGGCTGATTTTTCTGATGCTGTATTGAGAATGGATTGTTAAAAGTCCTATATTACACAAAATTGACTCTGGTGAGCTTTAAGGCATGTTATAATGTTGTCACCTCCTCAAAAACAGACCTGGAGTTGTGTTTTGTTTCATTCACACATGTTTGAGTAACACTTTATCATTAGTCTGTCTACATCTCCAAAGATCAAAATGCTCTGTTCCACCTTGTGATGTCATGAAGTGGTAGTTTTCAAGTTAACATTTACCTTTTGTTCAGTAGAATTTGGCAATTCCAGGGCTGAAATTGTCCAAATGATTCTAGTGAAGGTGTATCGAGTTTAAAAACACAGTGGAGCACTTCCTGTATTACCACATGACATCACAAGGTGGAACTGAGTGTTTTTGTTTGAGAAAAGAACTCTGCAGGAAAAATATGCAGGATTTGTGTGTTAAACATGTGTAAATAAAATAAAACACAACTCCAGGTACGTTTAAGATGAGGAAACAACATTATAACAGAGATTAGAAAAATTGCCTTTATGGAGCCTTTAAAGAAATATTCAAGAAATGTAAGGTAAATGGAGAAGTTTGAGTAATAGTGGGTATTATGCAAAATCTTTTTTTTTAGCGTTGTACCATGTTATAATGTTTTTACCTCATCAAAATATGTCTGAAGAGGTTTTAAATGTCTTCCATGCATGTTTGAATAATTTAGCGATCTCTCCTGGGCTCTATTCAAATCTTTTTTACGGTTAGCTGTAAGATTGTGTGCAATGCTCCGCCCACAAGCCTACGACACCCATGCTCTCGCACAACAATTCTCCATAAATATACAAAAACATGTTACAAAACTGCACCCTACAACTTCACAAACCTGACGTGATGTGCAGTCGCTTCATTAGCAGGATACACGCTGATTGTGTTGTGATTGTGGGGAGAAAACGGGATGCACTATAATGTATAATAGGACTTTTATAATCCAGCAGCAGTTGAGGTTTTGCATTAGCAGAATGTAGGTTAGACCTCCGCTCCTCCTGGAACAGACCAGACATTTTCCACTGGGGCAGCTGCCACCACCTCTCCAGTGCTGCAGCTCTCTGCCTGCTCTCCCCTCCTCCATTCTCCCAGCCATCCCTTCTTCTCTCCATCTAACCATTCATTCAGTCCAGAGGTTCTCCAGCCTTCTCCACCAAGAAAGTAAACACCCAATCTACATGTAGGGGTATAATTGTAAACAGAAATTAATTTTGTGTATCTGTTTTGGAAGCAGAAAATGACAAAATTACGACTAAACTGGGACTAAACTCAAAACTGAACCTGGGCTAGAACAAGTCTAAACCAGAATTAGAACAGGACTAAACCAATTCTACATGTGTGAATGTGAATCCTAAAATATAAGGCAAGAGAACGTTTATTATTCAATTTCAGTGTTGCAACCATAGCCTGTATAAAGCGGGGGCGACCTTGGGGAAAGAAAGAGCCTGATTATTTCTGTTATTAATGTTGCAAATGCAAAATAAAAAAACACCAGGATCATGTAGAGCAGGTTAATATGAACATTTTAAGTCCAAAAATGTCGAGGCTCACAGAAACAGTTGTAGAGAGAGGGGTGACAGCTTTTCAATGTAAAGTGAATTGGAGCCAGAGTCGATGGAGCAAGAAGCACGCCCATGGTCACGTCCTATTCGGAACTAGGGGGTTAGCTATGTCCATTTATATTTACAGTCTATGGTTGCAACACACAGTTCAGCAAGAGAATAATCAAAAATCAAATATGTTTTTTTTTTACTCCTGATTTGATGCCTTTTTAAACATTTTTGCAATTGTTTATCTGATATCCATCTCATCGCGATACCAATCTTTGAATATTTTTTATGATCTTATTTAGACAATTTATAAATATTGAAGTATTCTATGGTGAATTTAGCCCCAGTTGAACTAAATTATTACGTGGCCTACCTAAAATAGTCCACTAATTTGTTAATAATATTGTAAAATGATGTCTTAAACTCCTCCACAGAACAGCAGCTTCAGAACACAGAGACCGAGACATTAGATCATGTTTTATCCCATTGTAAACGCCCTGTTTTTTCTCCACCTTATTCATGTTTGAGGCCTGTAAAAAGAGGAGAATCCTGCCTGAAGCACATGGCTGTTTAACATATATAAACCAGTTAGTACATTCAGCTCTGCTCCTCTGGGATTTGTTCAAAGATTAATTTTCACTCTTATCTTCACAGAAATAAAAAAAAAATAAAATAAAAAAACCTCTGTCATTAATAAGGTGTTTAGTGGCTTTAGATCCTCCTCCATCTGTGTTTAAGATGATCTGGGCATTAGCTGCATCGTGTTAAAGATGATCTGGGCATTAGCTGCATCGTTAGCATCGACATCAGTGTACGGAGTTCTCAATTTGCTGTATCGACCTGAGCTATTCACTAAATCTGATCCAAGGCGATATAAAACTCTAAAGATTATAGAAGACTCTAAAAATGCCTAGATCTGTGGTCTTGACTAGGTCTTGGCCAGTACTAAACTTACCAAATCAAGTCCAAACCAGAACTAAACCATGGAAATACAATTCAAAACCCCAGGCAAAAACATCTGAAAATCAGATCTGTACCAGGAATAAAACAGATATAAAGACAAAACCAGGACTGAACCGGGACTAAACCGGTTTAGTCCTAAAACAGTACTTAAACAAGACCCCACTATTTGTAATCCAGATCAAATCTAAAACAGAACTCTACTAGTTGTAAGACACAAGAACTAAAACAGATATTAAGGTCCTATTAGACAAAATTGACACTTGTGAGCTTTCGGCCATGTTATAGCTGTTGTTAAGTTTTGTTTCATTCAGACATGTGTGAGTAACCCTTAATTATTAGTCTGTCTACTTCTTCAATGGTCAAAATGCTCTGTTCCACCTTGTGATGTCATGTAGTGGTAGTTTCCAAGTTAACAGCTACATAGATTGGCAATTCCAGGGCTGAAATCATCCAAATGATTCTAGTGAAGGTGTATGGAGTTTAAAAACACAGTGGAGCACTTCCTGTATTACCACATGATGACATCACAAGGTGGAACAGTTTGACAGAAGAAGAGAGTCTAAATATGCAGGGTGTGTCTTTAATGTGTGAATGAAACAAAACACAGCTCCAGGTTTGTATTTGATGAGGAAACAACATTATAACATAGATCAGAAAATAGTGTAATATGGGCCCTTTAATCAATTCTAAATCAGGACTAAGTCAGGACTATATCAGATTTATTCCAGGTCTAAACCAAGTCTAAACCACTACTCTACAAGTTGTAAACCAGAAACAGGACTAAAACAGATATAAATAAAGACCAAAGTCTAAACAAAGTCTAAACCAATATTTAACCAGGTCGTAAAGCAGGTCTAAACTAATCCTAAACCAAGTACTAAACCAGGTCCAAAACAGTCCTAAACCAGGTCCAAAGCTGGTCTAAACTAATCCTAAATCAGTACTAAAGCAGGTCCAAAACAGTCCTAAACCAGGTCCAAAGCCGGTCTAAACTAATCCTGAACCAAGTACTAAACCAGGTCCAAAACAGTCCTAAACCAGGTCCAAAGCTGGTCTAAACTAATCCTGAACCAAGTACTAAACCAGGTCCAAAACAGTACTAAACCAGGACCAAGATAGTCTAAACTAATCCTCAATCAGTACTAAACCAGGTCCAAAACAGTCCTAAACCAGGTC
Source organism: Periophthalmus magnuspinnatus (assembly GCF_009829125.3). Taxonomy (NCBI): domain Eukaryota; kingdom Metazoa; phylum Chordata; class Actinopteri; order Gobiiformes; family Gobiidae; genus Periophthalmus; species Periophthalmus magnuspinnatus. The sequence goes on along the minus strand of NC_047140.1, from coordinate 9,163,697 downwards.
CAAAGCCGGTCTAAACTAATCCTTAATCAAGTACTAAACCGGGTCCAAAACAGTACTAAACCAGGACCAAGATAGTCTAAACTAATCCTAAACCAGTAGTAAACCATGTCCAAAGCGGACCTAAAGCAGGTCTAAACTAATCCAGGACTTAATGTGAACATAATGTCTGCCTTCTCCTCTCTCTTCCCGCTCATTCCCATATAAGGTTCTGGGAATTAGACCTCGATACAGTCCGGACTCCACAGTAGTTTAGCTGCGGTTCCACGCTCCATAGACGCGCACATATGGTCCCCGGAGACACGTGCACTCCCTCATGCGCACACTCTTCACGTGCACTCTTTCACATGCACACACACACACATACAGAGGGTGAGGTCATGCTGGATGGCAGTGCCGCTGGTTTCCTGTCTGATGGTGACGCGGCTGCTCCGTTCAAAGCCTGTGAGAGCTGAGGTTTTAGGTGGATCTCGAGAAGAAGTGGAACTAAACACTAAATTCACTTTACTACTAAACTGTGTGTATGGAGTTATAAATCATTTCTACTCTGCGAAATCAACTTTTCAGAGCTTTAAACCATATTAGAGTTGTTTCCCCTTCTCATTTCCTCTCGAAGTTGTATTTGGACTGATTCGTGCATGTTTGAGCAATCTTTAATCTCTTATTTTGAAGACGCATACGCCCATCGCTCTGTTCTTACTTTGTTGTTCAATTTTATTTTCTTTATTGGCGATATGTGTAGGATTTAGCAGTAGTTGCGTAGTCATTTTGGTCCGTTACTAGCTATCCATAGGAGGGGCCGGCAACTTCACAGCTCTTTGTTGTGATGATGTTTACACTGACGCCATCTTCCATTGGGCACTGCCATTTTGTAACGCAGAAGTCAGCGAATTTGTTTATTTTATTAAGTCGTTTTAGATGAATAGCAGGCTCAAGCACAATACGTCTTCTTTAATAGCATTATCTCCTATTACAGGTCATTGTTAACAACTTTTGTGCAAACTAAGTACATTTGCAGCTTTCTGGTCAAAAACACTGAAAAAAACCAACAAAAAAACACTTGTGCGCTTCCAGCTCCATCGACTCTGGCTCCAATTCACTTTACATTGAAAAATTCTCGCTCTCTCTCTGTAACTGCTGCTGTCAGACTCTTCATTTTGGTCTTAAAATGTTCAAATTAACCTGCTCTAAATGATCCTCATATTTTTTATTTTGCTATTGTGTCTGTAACTCAAAATATGAACATTAATAACAGACATATTAGGCGCCTTCTTTTCCTGACGTCACTCCTGCTAGCGTTAGCAACAAGTTAGATTGGCAGTGTTGCTAAGTGCCGCTCTCTTCTAAACCGGCGGTGCATTCGGCAAGGGGCGTGTCCTTCAACAGCCTCGCTCCAGATTGGCTCTTTGGTTGCTATGATAGTCGCGGTTGGAATTACAAATATGAAACTGGGCTCCAAATTGTTCCCTGTAACTGCTCTAGCCTCGATGAGCTTCATTTGACCGGAGCTGAACGCTGTAGGTGACATCACACTCATTTAGTCCACTTTATACAGGCCATGATTCAAACCCTATTTCTACACTATAACAATTTGGTCAGAGATTTATTTTGCACAATACACCCCCTTTTAAAAGTATGAGACACATAGAAACATTGGAATGATGGAAAAGTGGGATTATGTCTGGTCTTTGGAGATGAGAGCAGTGAGCAGACGTTTCCACTATACACCACTGTGGCTAATCGTGACTCACACACACATGGAGTATCTGCTTACTCAGACCTAAGGAACAAACTACAATAACGCGATTACAAACTTAGGCTGTGCAATTCATTACATTATAAAAGCCCTGTGCCCACTTTGTTGTCACGTGTTTGAGCAAAAATACTAGAAAAATAACAGAACTAAATAACCAGGACTAAACCAGGTCTAAATTTTGGACTTAAAGGGCCCATATTACACTATTTTCAGATTTATGTTATAATGTTGTTTCCTCATCACAAATATACTTGGAGTTGTGTTTTGTTTCATACACACATATTTAACACACAGACACTGCGTATTTAGGTTCTTCTCTCAAACTGACCACCTTGTGATGTCATGTGGTAATACAGGAAGTGCTCCACTGTGTTTTTAAACTCCACACACCTTCACTAGAATCATAGGGATTATTAAATTTCTGGAATTATCAATCTACTGAACTAAAATTAGCTGTTAACTTGAAAACTACCACATTTTGACATCACAAGGTGGAACAGAGCATTTTGAGTTTTGGATATGTAGACGGACTAAAGGGTTAATAAAACATGTGTGAGTGAAACAAAACACAACTCCAGATATGTTTTTGATGAGGTAACAACATAGTTGTCCATTTTGTGTAATATTTGGCCTTTAACTAGGTCTAAGTTTGCTCCAACTATTGCACATTTTAAAGGCACTGTACCTGATTATTACCCAATTTATAAAAAACGTGGAAAACAGAACTAGTTCATTTTAAACGGTTTGCAGTGGTCCAAAGTCATTCCTCACTTACCTCATGTGCTCTGAGCATCCTTATTATTCACTGCCACAAGTTTATAAGCACTTTTCACAACTATCAAAGGCAGTGGAGTTTGGGTGTCACGGTAATGTGGTATATATAAAATGCTTTGTAATTACATGCAGACAGCACGCAGCTGACTCATTTTGACCCTCAAAGCTGCTTATTCAGTTTGTACTGAGGCAAGACTCATTTTACTTGTGATTTTGACCACATGATGCCTGGGCTGCAGGACAGAGGGGCTGGGACACATTTGTCCTGAGGACTGTTTCTCACCCCAAACAGCCTTACACTGGATCTGATGACTCTACGTGATAAGCTGCACTGAGACTTTTGTTTGAGCTTTTCTGTTATTTTTCCATTGTACTGCTGTGATCTTAAACTGTCCCTCAGGGACAAACAGTGATTTTGATTGATTGATTGAGTGCCTCTTCTTCTGTTGTGTCTCTGCAGAACCCTCAGTACTCAAGCACCAGCACATATGTCATCTACGCCCACCTGCTACGCCAGATCGCTGCCTTGTCTGAGGCCGACCACCACTTCCTGGTTCACTGGCTCAAGAAGTATGTCACCTTTGACCTTTGCCTTTTGTGTGCTGTTGTGGTGCCAATGGTCAGTGTGTACAGGAAGTAGAGATAGAGACGTCCTTCAATTAGATGCCAGTTTGAGTCTTGGTTCTTGCTTGGTCTATACCTGATGTTGTCCTGGTTTAATCTTACTGTTGTCTTGATTTTGACCTGGGTTAAATTGTGTCTCTTCTTGGTTGAGTTCTGATTTAGTCCTAATTTAGACAATGTGTAATCCTGGTTTACATTTTAGTCCTGGTTCACTTCTGTTTCAACCCTGGTTTAGTGCTTTTTTAGTTCTGGTTCAGCCCTGCTATAGTCCTGGTTTAATCTTGGTTTACTCCTTCTTTAGTGCTGGTTTAGTCCTAATTTAGTCCTGCTTTAGCCCTGGTAAATCCTGCTTCAGTCCTGCTTTATCCCTGCTTTAGTCTTGCTTTAGTCTTGCTTTAGTCCTGCTTTAGGCCTGGTTTATCCCTTGTTTAGTACTGTTTCAGTCCTGCTTTAGACCTGCTTTATCCCTGCTTTAGTCTGCTTTAGTCCTTCTTTAGTCCTGCTTTAGTCTGCTTTAGTCCTTCTTTAGTCCTGCTTTAGTCCTGCTTTAGTCCCGCTTTAGTCCTGCTTTAGTCCTGCTTTATCCCTGCTTTAGTCCTGCTTTAGTCCTTCTTTAGTCCTGCTTTATCCCTGCTTTAGTCTTGCTTTAGTCCTGCTTTAGTCCTGCTTTAGTCCTGCTTTATCCCTGCTTTAGTCTTGCTTTAGTCCTGCTTTAGTCCTGCTTTAGTCCTGCTTTATCCCTGCTTTAGTCTTGCTTTAGTCCTGCTTTAGTCCTACTTTATCCCTGCTTTAGTCCTGCTTTAGTCCTGCTTTAGTCCTGCTTTATCCCTGCTTTAGTCTTGCTTTAGTCCTTCTTTAGTCCTGCTTTAGTCCTGCTTTAGTCCTGCTTTAGTCCTGCTTTAGTCCTTCTTTAGTCCTGCTTTATCCCTGCTTTAGTCTTGCTTTAGTCCTGCTTTAGTCCTGCTTTAGTCCTACTTTATTTCTGCTTTAGTCCTGCTTTAGTCCTGCTTTATCCCTGCTTTAGTCTTGCTTTAGTCCTGCTTTAGTCCTGCTTTAGTCCTGCTTTATCCCTTCTTTAGTCCTGCTTTATCCCTGCTTTAGTCTTGCTTTAGTCCTGCTTTAGTCCTGCTTTATCCCTGCTTTAGTCCTGCTTTAGTCCTGCTTTATCCCTGCTTTAGTCCTGCTTTAGTCCTTCTTTAGTCCTGCTTTATCCCTGCTTTAGTCTTGCTTTAGTCCTGCTTTAGTCCTGCTTTATCCCTGCTTTAGTCTTGCTTTAGTCCTGCTTTAGTCCTACTTTATCCCTGCTTTAGTCCTGCTTTAGTCCTGCTTTAGCCCTGCCTTTGTCCTACTTTATCCCTGCTTTAGTACCGGTTTAGTCCAGTTTCACCTGTATTCTCTCACTATATCCAGAGCCGAGTTGTCTGCGGTGTAACTTCACAGCTGTTGCTCGGGCGGTCAGATTGTTTTCCTTTGACGTCTTTGTTTTGACTGAGCCAGGAGCAGTCCAGGCCACGTTCAAACAGCTCATGTCACTGAGGAGAGTCAAATAAAGAGCTATTATGGAGTATTTCTTTAATGTAAGCTAATGTCTACATTGTTTACATTTTCTGGATTGAAGGTGGACTTGTTTTGACTCAGCCTATTAACATTGTCCACAGTAGTTTAGACTGAAAGGAGTCATACAGTGTAAAATTGATGTACGCTTAAGCAGATCCTGGGTATTCTTCTCTCAGACAGAAAACACTCTGTTCCACCTTGTGATGTCGTCATGTGGTAATACAGGAAGTGCTCCACTGTGCTTTTAAACTCCATACACATTCACTAGAATCATTTGGATGTTTCAGCCCTGGAATTGCCAATCTGTACTGAACACAAGTTAAAAGGAGCTGTTAACTTTAAAACTACCACTTCATGACATCACAAACTGGAACTGAGCATCTGAGCTTTCAAGATGTAGAGAGATTAATAAGAAAGAGTTACTCAGACGTGTGAATGAAACAAAACACAACTCCAGGTCTGTTTTTGAGGAGGTAACGAGGTTCTAACATGGCTTAAAGCTCAAAAGAATCAATTTTATGTAATGTAGGACCTTTGAGCTTAACCACGTTATAATTTACCCATGTGAGGTTGTAGAGTGATTCATGGATGCTTATGTAATCTTCTCCTGTATTCAAGACGTCATCGCTCCTAAAGTTCCAGTATTCCCCCACATCCCATACACTCCCGCTGCTCTGTACTAACACGTAGGATTCAACATTTTGTCATCTCTAGCTGTCAACCTGGTCCTGAAATCATTGGACTTGTATGAGATCAATGAGTGTTGTGTCAGAGATTATAACTATAGCACACAAAGCACAGCATGTCTTCTTTTAAAGTTTAAGTCCACATCATTTTTGCCCTTAAAAGAGATTATTCTGTTAAATTTAAAGGGGACCAGATTTTCACACAGCAGTAGAAAGCTGTAGGTCTCTGTCTGTAATCTGTCTGAATAGATCCGGAGCCCTCACCAACACATCGGCACATTGCTAATATATACATGCATTAAGTTTCAGGTGTCATTTAGTCATAAAGTGCTTGTTTTATGATATATTCCTTCAGAGAAAAGTCAGCTTTAAGTTGGGAAAGACAAGTTTTGAAAATGTGTCTTAGCTGAGTATTATGCAAAATCGATTTTTTTTTAGCTTTCTTACATGTTATAATGTTCCCTCATCAAAAACATGTCTGAAGATGTTTTAGTTGTCATCCATGCATGTTTGAATAATTTAGCGATCTCTCCCAGGCCCTATTCAAACCTTCCTTATGGTTCGTTGTAAGATTCTGTGCAAATACTCCACCCACAAGCCCCCACATGACATTTCTCCATAAAGATACAAAAACATGATACAAAACTGTACACAGCAACTTGACAAACCTGATGTGATGTGCAGTAGTTTCATTAGCAGGATGCACGTTGATTGTGTTGTGATAGCGCTCTGAAGGGGGAGTGACTTACACAGGGAACAAAGAAAGGATGGACTCAGCTTCAAAAACAAAAGTGAAACTTACAACATTACGACAACATTTGAATACATTAATTAGTCGAATATAGCATTTTGCAAAACAATAAAAGGTAACATGTTGATTTTATGTGTTAGCAGTTAATACCCCATACAAGTAAAATACCCCCTCTGGATTTTTGAAGTCTGGAGTCTGGATTTTTTCCGCAGCAGTGGGCGAAGATAGGTGGTAGGATACTCAAACATAGTCAAAATAAGATAATGATGAGAGAACACAATAGGTCCTCTTAAAGTGTTTTTTTTCCCTCAGTCAAAATGTAGATTGCCCTTAAAGCTAAACTGTTCTGATGCCTCCCATCTGTGTGTGTGTGTGTGTAGGCTGTCAGCGCGCAGGTTCAAACAGCTGGTAGAGCGCCTCCTACAGTTCATCTCCACGCGCCTGTTCCCAGCTGAACCCGACGAGCTGCCCCCTCTGGCCAAGTGCTCGTGGTGGGTCCCCTCGGCCACCAAAGTCTTGGCCCTCTTCAGTGAGTACCACGCACAGTTTAAAGTTATGATTTATGGTTTGTGTTCATAGGCTTGTAAACATACCCCATCTAAAGCTGTTGTTATTACCTTTATATCGGCTCAATTTCGTACAGCCCCTAAAAGGAATAGCTCTCTGCCATTTTTATTTTGTAAAAGTACAGGGTGTCTGCCATGGAGACACTGAGACATTTAGCTCTATGCATTGGGCATTTTTTACCTGCTATATGACTACAGCCTTTCAATTAGCTACTTTTAATCCAAAAATTCAAGTTTTATTTTTAGGTCCAGCTTTTTTAGTTCCAATACAGATCCCAATAGTATCGCTTTAATTTTTAATTAAAGCGATACTATTTTTTAATTGTATTGTTTGTTTGTATGTACTTGTTTTTGTAATGTGCTGCCTCTTGGCCAGGACTCCCTTGAAAAAGAGGTTTTTAATCTCAATGGGACCTTCCTGGTTAAATAAAGGTTAAATAAAAAAAATAAATAAATAAAATTAAGTATGAGCTGATACCTGATATCAGCCGATACCAGTGCAGAGTCTGAAAACAGCATTTATTTCCTGAAACCAAAAAAACATACAGCAAAACTGACCCATGTAGGCCTTTCACTATAATCACTATATCGACTTATCATTCAGTATATGACAGCAGGAACTATATATTTTTTAATACAAACTAAAGTACTAAAGTCTTTCATTCTGCTGTTTATTTTTTACAAATCATGATTTTTGACAGTAGTAAATTTTGTAGATGTTTAATATTTTTTTGTGTTCTTTATTGAACAGGACAGCTATAGCGTGAAAAGAGGACAGAGATGATAGAGACATTCGGCAAATGATTCTGGCCACCTTAAATCACTAGACCACCAGTGAAAATACAAACTTGACTACGACATGTTTAGAATAGACAAGAAAAGTGTGAAACTCCATTAGAAAACAAAACCACAAACCTCTTATGAATTGACATTCTATTGCAAAAAATATTTTATTAAAGTTAGTTGATGACGCTGATCTTCTGCTTACCTGGTCCTCAGATGCAGCGAACAGCGTCTCTTCTCCTCCGATCATGCCTTTCACTGACTTCTACAACATCACCCTGGAGCACATCGACTTCATGGAGGAGTACAGGACGTGGCAGAGCTACGGCAACTCCAACAGGTCAAAAAGCCTATGCAGTTTTTACCATACTAACCAAGATGAAGCACCTGACACCCATTTTAAAGCCTACACTATTTGCACTATTTGTATCGAGAAAAAAAAGTGATAAGGATTGTGTTATCTTGTTTTTTGTTGTTTTTTGTTTGTTTGTTTTTTATCTTGGGAAGAGATTTATAATTATTTCCAGTGTATTTTTTATTTTTTTTTAATGTAATTTTAAATTTATTTTGGGTTGTAATTATTCTCATAATTTACATAAGAAACTTTTTTTATTTTTTTTATTTATGTTGGCTAAAATGTTCAACTTTAGCCCAAAATAATTTCCAATATTATTCTACCAATATTATTATTATTTTTTTAAATAATTTTGTGTTGCATTTTTTTTTCTATAATTTACATACGAAACAATTGTATTTAAATTTCTGTATTAGCTGAAATTTTCAACGTCTATTTCAAATTTTATTCTATTTTACCAAATTTTAAAATCATTTTGCATTATATTTAGTCCCATAATTTCCATAAGAATCAATTTTATTCACATCTTTGGTCCAAAATATTAAAATTTGCATATTTTTTTATATTCCTCTAAGAATTTCATATTAACTTGTGTGTATCCAAATGATGTGTCGTGGCTTACTCCTTGTGGCTTTTCCTCACCGTCTGAAAATTTCTGCATGAATATTTAGTCTGGAAAAATTTGAGCCAGATTTTGGTTGTTTATGAATAATTTTGCCACAGCTTTCGGGGCATCTGTGTTGATTAAACTCAAGCTGTTTGTGGCAAAACCAGACGATAAAACAGATGGAACCACTCCAGCCAAATCAAACCGTGAAAGTCCATGAAATAATGGCACATTTTGAAACTATGGAGTTATTACAAATATTACTGAAAAAAAATGTATCCACCAACCCAAAAGTTGTCATATCCTTGAGCAAGACACTTCAACCTTGCCTAGTTTGAATGTGGAGTGTAAGTGTTGGTAATGGTCAAAGTCTATATACTTATTTTGAACATTACAATGGTGAATACTTACACTCGCTGACACTTTCTCCTTACATGCCACAGAATAATAGTGGTCCTCATTGGTGACTTCCTGGTCCGTTCTCATAAAAGGTCCCCTCTCTCCCTCCTCAGGTTCTCCTTCTGTCAGTTCCCATTCATCCTGTCCACTGTGGTGAAGAAGGCCATCATCCAGAAGGACTCGGAGCAGCAGATGATCAGCCAGGCCAGAGTGAGGCGCTATACATTCTAGCTGCATACTTTTTTTTCTTAAAGTGGAACTAAACACTAAATCCACTTTTTTGCTACTAAACTGTGTATATGGTGTTTGAATAGCATTGACTACTGCAACACCATCATTTATGACTCTCAAAAACTCTCAATAAACTGCAATACTTTGATATCAGTACTTTCACCTATTGGTATCGGTGAGTACTCAGACCAAGTCACTGATACTGATAGCTGAAAAAACTGTGGTATCTGAGTTTTTGTAATCCCAGTATCTATAATCTAGATTTTACATGGGATTTAATTAAAGGTCCTACATTACAAAGCTTACAAATTGTCTCTTATAAGATTTGATCCATGTTATAATGCTGGTACCTCCTCAAAAACATACCTGGACTTGTGTTTTGTTTCATTCACACATGTTTGGGTAATTCTGGTAACCTGTCTACATCTCCAAAGCTCAAAATACTCTGTTCAGTAGAGATTGGCAATTCCAGGTCTGAAATTATCCAAAGGATTCTAGTGAAAGTATATGGAGTTTAAAAACACATTGGAACACTTTCTGTACTACCACATGACGTCACAAAGGTGGAGTGTTGTCTGTTTGAGAGAAGAACTCTCAACTGCAGGGTTTGTGTGTTAAATATGTGTGAATGAAACAAAACACAACTCCAGGTGTATTTTTGATGTGGAAACATTATGACCTAGATCATAAAATAGCATATGGACTTTAAAAAAAATCTTCCTCTACTGACAGAGGACTGGCTGTAGACCTCTGCATTGAAAAGACCCAAGCTGATAGAAACCATTGGATCTCGATTAACTGCACAGACCTGCATGATGTTTTTTTTTTTTTTTCAACCAATCACAATGATGTTGTTCTATCATGAACTTCACTCTTTGAAACCCATCCTTAACTCCGTCCCTGTGTGTTGCAGCAAAGTCTGGTGAGTAAAGTGTCCCGCAGACAGAGGGTGGACATGAACCTCCTCTTCCTCAACATCAAAGTGAGACGGGCTCAGCTGCTCAGCGACTCCTTGGAAGAGGTCAGTGTCTGGAGACCTACTATAGTATGATCTCTGTGTCAGTCCAACCAGGAGAAACAAATCATCCATCCATCCATCCATCCATTTTCTTCCGCTTATCCGGGGCCGGGTCGCGGGGGCAGCAGTCTAAGCAGGGACTCCCAGACTTCCCTCACCCCGGACACGTCCTCCAGCTCCTCCGGAGAAACAAATCAATGAGATGTAATGAATAGTTTATTGAATAGATAAACTTAGATGCTTGGCTCACAGCAGTCACTCAATAAATATCACTTTATTTGTCCCCGAAGGGTAGTTTAAGCACATGGAGTATTAAAATACAATAATAATCCAGTGTCAGGGCAGTTTGAGAGAGTAACCGCCCTCAGGACAAAAATGTCCATCCTCTGTGTCCTCTCTGTTGTCTGTGTCCTGCAGCATCACAGCAGCCTCCAAAGGGAGCCCGCTGAAGTCTGGAGACACAACAGGGTCAGGGAGAAGGGACATTCCCTCTGAAAACGTTTCAGAGGGAATGTCCCTTCTCATCACCGACCCAAATAACAGAGCAGAGTGGTTTAGAAAGTTAGAAAGTATTTGGTGTAGAAAGTCTGTTGTATTGTTGTAAAAAAGTTTGTAGCATTTCAGAGCTAGCTGGTTAGCCATGTTCGCCATGGATACAGAAAAAACAAACTGCTGAAATCACACAATTCAACAGTCCATAACTCCCATCATTTGAACTGCACTTATTCGGGCCAATTCACACCTGAAAGTTCTATGGCACTGTCTTTACTATCGTCATGACAACGAGCACGTGCCTTGTGACTGCGGAGCATAGAGGAGCTGCAAAGTTTTTTTTCTTTCTCCTAGGAAGTAAACAGAAGCAAGAGAGACTTGGGCTTGACAGTGATTAGTTAAAATACAGATCAACAGAAAAAAGACCAATTAGAAGCAGCATTAGGCGAGTTTAAAGAGTTCCTTAACATTTCATTGGTTTAGTGCTAATACAAGTACATTATATGGACTATGCACTATTTATCTATAAACTGTTTAGACGAGTGTAAATCCCCTCTCTCTCTCTCCCCTCCTGTTGCAGCTGATGAGGAAGAGATGTGACCTGAAGAAGAAACTGCGGGTGACGTTTGTGGGGGAGGCGGGGCTGGACATGGGGGGTCTGACCAAGGAGTGGTTCCTCCTGCTCGTGCGACAGATCTTCCACACTGACTACGGTAAAATACTGTGTGCAGCTACATGTACAGCTCCATGTGCTCCTGTCGATTCTGATGAACAGTAAAACAAAAATGGAATTAAAGAGTGTCTGTGGAATCTGTGTATTAAAATCACATCTGAACCTGTGTGCTATATTTGATGTGAACACGTTTACCTCATATCTGGGAACACAGATCAGGTCAGGTTTATGGAATTTAAAATGATAATCTTACACACAGTTCCTTTAAATTTATGGTACGTCATATAAATAAATATAAAAAGTCCCAGTCTTTTGAACAGCTCTTTGAAACGAACCAATCCAAAAGATTCGGATCTCATGAAAGAGCCGAAAGTCCCATTATTTGTCAGCAATAGACACTATCTGAAACAGAACAGTTTTCCTTGAGTATTTTTGCCATTACTTTGACCTTTGATCCATGCAGATAACTCCTGTTTGATGGAAAGTGGATCCCATTGATATTGAACAGCAGAGCGTCCAGTAGGAGCTTCTGGAAGGATCAGGAGGAAAGTCGTTTTTGATTAGCTCTGGAGCAGTGGATGTGAGCGGGTGGTTTAAGGACAGCAGGATCCGCGCACATAGCAGAGGCCAGACTTCGGTGTTGTCTTTGGAAACCCATCAGACACAGATCAGGCAGAAGATATGCTAACGCTAGCTAGCCTCTTAACCTGCTCCACTCACTGTTAAAACACAAGCTTTTATTGCTGTAACAACATGAGGTTATGGTTGGAAAGGGAGCGATAGGAGGACAGATTTGGATACCGTGCGGTCTGGAGTCATCTGCTGCTCATTAAAGGGCCCGTATTATTCTGTTTTCTGATTTATGTTATAATGTTGTTTTCTCATCAAAAACATACCCGGAGTTGTGTTTTGTTTCATTCACACATGTTGAACACACAAACCCTGCATTTTTAGGCTGAGTTCTTCTCTCAAACAGAAAGTTCCACCTTGTGATGTCATGTGGTAATACAGGAACTACTCCACTGTGTTTTTAAACTCCATACACCTTCACTCGAATCATTTGGATCATTTCAGCCTTGGAATTCGAATCTCTACTAAACTAAAGGTAAAAGGAGCTGTTCATTTGAATACCACTGGTTCATGACATCACAAGGTGGAACAGAGCATTTTGATCTTTGCAGATGTAGACAGACATAAAGTGTTACTCAAACATGTGTGAATGAAACAAAACTCAACTCCAGGTATGATTTTAAGGAGGAAACAACATTATAACATTGCTTAAAGCTCAAGAGTATATTTTGCATAATATAGGACCTATAAGGTTAAGGTACACTTTAGTGCCGCCGTAGGGAAATTTGTCCTCTGCATTTGACCCGTCCTTCTATGCCGCTTTGCCATCTCCTCACAGCAGCACAGTGCTCGGGGACCCATCTACATGATCTGTTGTGCATGTTTTGTGTTATCTTAGCTGTCAAAGTTTACCTTAATTCATCTTTTTTAAATGAAGAAAAGTGGATAGTGGAGTGTAAACAAACAGGTGTGTTAGTTTCAGTGTATAGCAAAAGGCAAAATTTAAATCTCAACTGGACAAATCGTTGTAGGAGAGAAGACGTTTGGCTACTCATCTAAGCCTCTTCTTCAGGTCTGGTCTGATTGTTGGTGGTCACTGCCTTATATCTGTCTGAAGGGAGGAGATAACTACACTGAAACTGTAAACAGCTATTGCCTCCAGTTTCGGCCTTAACAACGCTATTCAACCTATAATGGCCACCTATTGTTCTCTTTGTTCATGTTTGTTTTGGGTCTGAGGATAGAGTTATATATCGGTGAGAGATTATGCCTTTAACTCCCCTCTCAAACAATTTTTTTTTCTCTGGCTAAGATCTGTACCTCACTATCTTAAATGAGTGGTTAGTGGCTTTGAGATGGAGATGCACAGCAGACTGGGGTCCAGAGGAGCTCTCACGCTGGTGTTGGTACATCCTCTTATGAAGTGGCTGTTTCTCCAATGTACCACTCACTGCACTCTTTTCTACTTCAGTGTAGTTAGCTCCTCCCTTCAGATCAATATAAGGCATTATCCATCAGTAATCAGACCAGAACTGAACAACCGACTTAGATGAGCAGCCAAACGTCTTTTGAAATTTTCTCTTAGTATAAATCATACTTGGACGACAGAGGGATTACACAGACGATGGTAGAGTTGTGCTTTTCTATTGTCCAATTGGAGAACAGAACACATTGCAGCCTTTATATTAGGGTAATATATATATAGGGGTAGTATCGTAGTATGTCGGATATCAATACTAATTCTTTGATATCGGTATTGCCATATATTGATACTGATATTTGATACTGATATAAATACATGTTGACATTTTTACAGAAGTGAAAAGTTCATTTGTGATCTTTATTTCCACTTAAGATACATTTCTGGGCCTCACTGTGGATTGTAAAAGCTTAAGGTTGTTTTGAGGTCGGTATCGGCAAATATCAGTGATTGGCCACAGCAGCTCGCCAAATATCTGATATCAGTATCGGCTAAAAAAAAAACAAACAAAAAAACATATCTCCCGGTCCCGGCTTTATATGGTCTTCCCTTAAGGTGCCTCATTTTATCGGTCCATGTTATAATATTGGCTCCTTATCCGAAACATACCAGGGCATTGACTCAAGGCTCAGTTGTGTCTATATAGGGGTTTCAGAATGATGAGAAAAATAATGAAAAAATATGACTGTTACCATAGGGATCAACAAATTAAAACTAAATATTGTATCTTTTGAATGGGGAAAACGTCCTCTAATGCTGTATAACATGAAGCTGAAACACTTGAATAGTTATAATATAGATTTATTTGAGGCACTATGATATTATTAAATATAGGCATGGGCAATATGTTAAAAAAAAATCCATATTATTCGTTCCTTGGAGACAGAACACACATTTCATTGCTCAGGCTGATGATTAGGCTTTGAGTTTCTGTGTTTTGTGAAACCAAAGGCATAAAGCTTAAAGAGGGGGTATTTTACTGCTATGTGGTATTAACTGCCAACACATAACATATTTAGCTCATCATGTTACCTTTTATTGTTTTGAAAATGCTATATTCACCGAAAACAACATAAGTTTCACTTTTGTATTTGACACTCTGAGTTTCCCTCCCTTTACCCTCTGCACTAAGTCACTCCCCCTTCAGAGCGCTGTCACAAAACACTCAGCGTGCATCTCACTAATGAAACTACTGCACATCACATCACGTTTGTCAAGTTGCTGTGGACAGTTTTGTGTCACATTTTTGTATAATTATGGAGAATTGTCGTGTGGGAGCATGGTTGACGTAGGCTTGTGGGCGGAGCTTTGTACAGAATCTTACAGCTAACCACGAGGAAGGTTTGAATAGGGCCCAGGAGAGATCGCTAGATTAATCATGCATGGATGACATATAGAACCTCATCAGGTGTGTTTTTGATGAGGGAACAACGTTATAACATGGTAGAAAGCTAAACAAAATTGCATATTTTTTTTCGTAATGCCCCCCTTTAAATTAATTTAATCAAGTGTGTGTGTGTTCAAATTTCAAATAATACCCAATGTGTGATGTACAAAGTAGGATAAACTGTAGGATCCTTGCATTATAAGATATTGTGTTATGCAGTGATGTACCACAGTTTGGGCATCATTGGAGCCAAATTCAACATAAATAATTTGGTCATAACCTTAAAGTCAACACTCTGCATTCAAACCGTAATGACTGTCATTGGCCAAAAAGACATTTAAACAGAAACTTAAAGCTAAATGTAGGATAATTAGGTCAATTCCTGTGTTATTATATCCGCGCTACTGGTTCCACCACTGTGTAAACGATACTGTATTAAAATGACCGGCTTTGGCTGTGTGTGTGCATCATGTGTTGGCTCTTTTCTTTCCATTGCCTCTCCATATTTCCGCCTCCGTCTGTGTTTTTGGGGCCAGGGGATGTGTGCCCAGAGCAGGCTGAATGAGAGCTGTGTTCCCCTCATCAGAGCAGGGAAATCCCCTCTCCGCCGCGCACATACACGAGGCTAACGCAGGACGCTAACACATGGAGGCTAACGGGGCGGGCTAACACACATGCTAGTGGGCAGGTGGATGGGCCAAGAACACACTGGAACTTTATGTGGTGCCGGGCAGACTGTTGACCTACTTTTTTAACCAGGTGAAACTGGAACAGACGAGTGAGTTAAGAGGAGGAATAACTACTTAAAGGCGGCCTGATTTTTCCTATCTTAAAAATGTGGAAAACAGAACTAGTTCATTTTAAACGGTTTGCAGTGGTCCAAAGTTATTCCTCACATACCTTATGCATTCTGAACATCCTAATTATTTACCACGATGAGTTTATAAGCACTTTTTACAACTTTCAGAGACCAGAGTGGAGTTTTCTTGTTACGGTAAAACAACAACTAACAACAACTAGCATGCTAACACGCTCTTCCTGATTCTTCAACAAGAAAACACTTTATAATTAGATGCAGATTGCAAGGATTGGACTTAATCTGACCTCAAGAGCTGCTTTTACAATATATCTGTACGGGGGCAAAACACATGGAATATATCTGTACTGGGCTCAAATACATGGAAAAGAGTCCGGTACAGGGCCTGTAAATAAAAATAAAACAATTGTGCTAAGATTTAAAGGTGCACATATGGAACTTTTTTGGTGGAAAATCGACCACCTGCTTGTCTCTATGGGGATCTTGCTTTGCCCAGAGTGTTCCACTGTGGCAAAGCATGTTTATTTCTGTTACTGTTCCAGGTTTTAGCTGCTCCTGCTGTAGTCCTGGTTTAGTCCATGTTTAGTCCTGGTTTAGTCCTGGTTTAGTCTTGGTTTAGTACTAGTTTAGTCCTGGTTTAGTCTTGGTTTAGTCCTGGTTTAGTCCTGGTTTAGTCCATGTTTAGTCCATGTTTAGTCCTGGTTTAGTCCATGTTTAGTCCTGGTTTAGTCCTGGTTTAGTCTTGGTTTAGTCCTGGTTTAGTCCTGGTTTAGTCCATGTTTAGTCCTGGTTTAGTCCTGGTTTAGTCTTGGTTTAGTACTAGTTTAGTCCTGGTTTAGTCTTGGTTTAGTCCTGGTTTAGTCCTGGTTTAGTCCTGGTTTAGTCCATGTTTAGTCCTGGTTTAGTCCATGTTTTGTCCAGGTTTAGTCCTGGTTTAGTCTTGGTTTAGTACTAGTTTAGTCCTGGTTTAATCCTGGTTTAGTTCTGGTTTAGTCCTGGTTTAGTCCATGTTTAGTCCAGGTTTAGTCCTGGTTTAGTTCATGTTTAGTCCAGGTTTAGTCCTGGTTTAGCCCATGTTTAGCCCTGGTTTAGTCCATGTTTTAGTCCATGTTTAGTTCTGGTTTAGTCCATGTTAAGTCCATGTTTAGTTCTGGTTTAGTCCATGTTTTAGTCCATGTTAAGTCCAGGTTTAGTCCAGGTTTAGTCCATGTTTAGTTCATGTTTAGTCCTGGTTTAGTCCATGTTTAATTCAGGTTGAATCTTGGTTTAGTCCATGTTTAGTTCATGTTTAGTCCTGGTTTAGTCCATGTTTAATTCAGGTTGAGTCCTGGTTTAGTCCTGGTTTGGTCCTGGTTCCTGAAGTCCTCAGAGTGCGACATGGTTCATACAGTACGAACATGTGAGAGATGTCAGTGTGGCATTAAGCTTGTCTATCTCCACGGAGACAAGCAGGTGACACTTCTACGTCTAAAGGCTGACAGCCCTTCAAGAAAAAGTCTGTTGTGAGGCTATTGTTTTTGAGTTTGTTTTGTTACTAAATTCACTCAATTTGTAACCATTTAGCAGGTCATTTGAAGTCATGATCAAAGCTTTAATTTCACGTTTTCTTAAAGCCTCTGTGCTGCCATGACAACAGGTTAATGCAGTTGTTTTGACGTTGTTGCCTTGTCACACACAAGTGAACCTGTAAACAACATCCAGGTGTTCAGACAGCTGTCAGTACATTAAAGGCGTGTTTGTTTTTTGTTGCCATGGTTACCGTTTGTATCACTTTATCTCCTGTTTGATGTGAGGAGATCAGAGATTTATGACACTTGCTTTAGGGGAATATAACAAGGAAAAATATATCAATGTTCCTTTAATCCTTGTATTCATTAAATGTGCACTATGTAACATTTCTGGTTGAGTATTTGCCACCTGCTTGTCTCCATGGAGATGCTATTTCTTTGCCTTAAATGTTCTGTAATCTGACAATCGGCATAGCTATTTCAGTGTAGACAAGCTAGTGACTCTATCAGTTCAAGTTACAGGTCAGATCTATAGAGAGGCAATCCCACTCCCAGAAATCTTTTTCAAGGTATTTTTGATCAATAAAACACTTAAATGATTGTTTGATAGACAAGTTTGATGCTATACTACAGAACATTCCATGAATAGCAATTACATCTCTATGGTGACAAGCTTGTGGTGTACCCTCTACAAGAAAAGTTACATAGTGTACCTTTAAAGATTTTTTTATTTTATTTCTGGATTTATTAGCTCTGATGTTATTTTAATCTCTCAAATGTTTTTTCTTTTCTTCTCAGGTATGTTCACCTACATGAAGGACTCGCGCTGCCATTGGTTCAGCAGCTGGAAGTGTGACAACTATTCAGAGTTCCAGTTGGTCGGAACAGTATCCTTTGTTACAGGACAGTATGACAAATTTACACTTCAAATATGTAAAGAAATGATGTCTTCCATTACCACCAGCATATTAATGGCATAGGATCGGAAAAAAAATGTCCACCCACGGTTTAATCCTGGTTTAGTCCTGGTTCAGTCCTGATGTAGACTTGGTTTGGTCTTTGATATCTTGCCAACAATATTACAGTCATCTCTCAGCCGTGCCTCTCTTCATAACTGTTGCTGGGGTTTTTATTTCGCTGTTTTGCCATGAACATTAATAACAGACCAATTTGGTACTTGCTTTCCCCAACGTCACTCCCGCTAGCGCTAGCAATAGGTTTGATTGACAGCATTTCTAAGCGTCCTCCCTCTGCCAAACCAGCGGTGTGGGCAGGAAGGGGCATTACCTTCAACAGCCTCGTTACTGATTGACTTTTTCCATGTGGATTTCCAAATAGGTTTCCAGATTAGCCGCTACAGTTAGCTTGATTGGCTTCATTTCATTTCATTTGGTTGCAAACGAACACTGTGGGTGACATCACACTCCTGCGGTCCACTTCTATTACGCAGTCTACGATTACAACCATTCCCATGTTTAAGGTGTATTATGTCACTTTCCTGATGCCCGTCACCTGCTCGTCTACACGGAGATGTTATTCTTTTACTTTGAACATTCCACAGTATGGCATTAAATGTGTATTTTGCCACATAAAACAAGCAATTTACACTTAAAATCTGTGGAGCGGCAGTAAGAATGTATGTTTTCTAGGTTATTTTTGAGCAATAAAAATACGGGTAGTTGAATAAATGCAAAATAAATACGGTTAATGCTAAGGGTGTGTAAAAATATTGCTATATCGTATAGTTTAATGATAAAGTATCAATATCGTGGGCTGCTGTATTAATATATTTTTTGTACATTTTACCAAATTATTCTGTCACAGCTCTATTTAGTGGCTTGTTTACTGGAAAGAAACTTGTTTAGGCAGAACATCAACTGTTTTGATGATTAAAATAAGTGTATTTCTGATTAGCTTTGCACAGAGAGTGATTTAACAAAAACTTTTACTATCACAGTTGTTTTAGTCGACATGTTGTGATCCTTCAGAGCCGTTAAACTGCATATGTCCCTGTGTAAATGTAAATGTGGAGCTCATATAAGCTGTGGATGAATAATATTAATCATTGAAACAGTCTGATGTGTTCTTCTAGTTAGCAAAATGCACTAAACAAAATGCACTTGTTTATGTTCATTCATATTTAGTAAACAGAAGATAAATGTACCATTAAATGTTTATTTTTTGTGAAAATGGGATTGATCATCAAGGGTCACGAAAGCCTGTATTTTTCACTGAATCATATTGAATCGAATTGAAATATATCATATCGTATTATATCGACAAGAAAAAAGTAAGTACTGTATCGAGATATGTACCATATCGTGGCCTATGTATGTATCGAGGTATGTATCGTATCGGCAAAATCTTAATGATACCCAGCCTTAATGCCATACTGCGGTACATTTCAGGGTAAGGAATAACATCCATGGAGAGAGGTAGGCAGCAAACCCTCCAGAGGAAAAGTTACATAGTGCACTTTTTACGTTGCCAGGCCTCCACAGGGTGAATCTAGTGACTTGCTGAGCTCCAGACAAGATTTATATATTCTGTGATGAGTTCAAAAGCAGTTGGACACCGGGGGACTTCCTCTGTCTGTCACCAAGGATCTCCACTGTCATATTTCACACTGCAGGGATCTAACCAGCTCTCAAAAGTCTGGCCTAGAGCGATATATCACAACGCTATTTCCAATACACTTTTCAATACACATTGAAAATAGCCTAACCAAACAGGAGTTAACTGCATCGCAAAGTTTAATGGGGACACTCTGAGCTGTTTTACTGAAATAGTCATGGGCCCAACTTAACATGTTTATTTCTCTGCTGTAGTAGTTTAGATACAAAACAATACGGTGCATTTCAGAACAAGAACTTCAATAATATGATCGTGGAGTTACCGCAGAGTGTGTCATATCTGCTGCCTGTGTCCAACCAGGAACAGAAACTTCACCAAAACTGTAAAAATAAAATAAATAATAGAAAAATAATTGTAAGATTTTTAGTGAAATGAGTAGTCTAAGCTGTCATATGTCAGTATCTCTGTCTGAGGTACAGCTAGTATCTTGGGGTTTATCAAAAAAAAATAGCAAACACTGACAAATCCACAAGTTTTTCCTAATCATTTCTATTATTGACAAAAAACAGATGTATCCAACCATAGCCTGCATTAACTATAGTGTTATTTTCTGATCCAAGTGAAACAAACAACTGTGTACTCAATTTTGAACCAACAAAAATACCTGTAATGTTTCCCTCAAAGTCTTGTGTAAGGCCTGGTGTCCACTTTGTGATTTTTTCGTCTTCAGAAGCAGAATCAGAAGACTTTTATCGCCATTGTCAGTGAACACAACTCACAAACTAGGAAATTTCTTCAGTGATAAAGTGCAACATAAAACACTGAATAATAATAATATCAAAAAGTAGAAATATAGCTATTATAAAAAAGATAAAAAAAGAGAGGTAGATATATACAACAACATCAGAACAACAGTGCAAACATGACTTTATTAAGGTGATATTATAAAGTGCCTTATCAGATTGCTGGATACAACACTGCAAGATGTGAGGAACTTAAATCATACAACTGCACACATGCACGCTGCAATGGTTCACACGAAGTTTGTCTAAGTGAATATCAGGCTATCGCTTCTCCATAGTTGTACCAGTTAGCTGAGGCTAGCGCTGCATGCTAGAGGTGTCGTGCTAGAGGTCCCGTTCAAGGTGGAGCTCTTCTGCTGTTACTTAGGAGCGCTTGTGTTCACTGTTGGACAGAGATTATAGACGCAGAGAGAGGAGGTTTCGCTCCGCACCAAGACTCCAAAATATCAGACAGATTTGATATCAGTCGTAGCTCGTCTTCAGTTGCACAGTGCTTCTAAGTTTGACCTTTGTCTCGATTGCACGCTGAGACCAAAGACCCACCATTTTTAGCTACGTCTCAGTTTAAAATGTCTTTCATGCCAAGCTATTGTAACTTATGTAGCATTGGTGAATCCTTTTGTACATTAGCTTAGCGTGAGCCTTATGTAACGTCAGCACCTCACAGCTCACAGGGCCTCATTTAACACGGCCCTCGGAGCAGCCATGACCGTGTTTCCCCAAACCAGGAACCACAGAATCCCCAAACAGCTCCAGAAATGATCATATCCTTCTTAATCTGAACCAGAAATGACTGAACAGTTGGTGTAACATGGTGTCACTAGCGGATGATGCTACGTGTACTTTACTGTGCAGCTGGGGCCTGTCCGGAGGTTATGTAATCTAATACCACTGGTGCAGGGGCCCGAGGTGGGGGGCACTGGTTGGATCTTGGGTGTTCCCCGCACATAAGAGGTAGATTGGAGTAATAGAGATGCCATAGCAACCGCTGCAGTGGTTAATACAGAAGCCATCTTTGAAATTGTGTTTGAAGTTAATGGTGATAAAGGGATTTGAGGAGCTACGTCTGACTGTATTTGGAAGACTTAAAGAGGACCTATTGTGCTTTTGTCTGCGATATACTTATAATTTATGACACCGGTGGGTCATTATGTTACAATTTGGACATTTTAACGAGCAATATTGAACGATAAAATGACTTAATAAACGAAATATGTCAGCTTACTTCCTGATTCCCACCCGCTCCTTCACAGTCATTACTATTTGCATTACACCTGAGCATATATTTATTTATCTACTAATCAATACATTTATCATTAAACTAATTAGCTGTTTCATGAGGCTTGGTCAAAAATGTGTTGTCACTTTCAACGAAGGCAGATGTTTGATTGGACTGTATAAAAGTTCCGCATTTGGAATTACAACTGCAAGTATCATAGCAACCAAAGAGCCAATCCGGAGCGAGGCTGCTTAAGGTAATGCCCCCTGTTGAAGGTTTGAAAGAAGGCACCTGATTTGTGTCTTATTAATGTTCATATCTTGATTTATTAACACAATAGCGAAATAAAAACATCAGGATCATGTAGAGCGGGTTAATACGAACATTTTAAGACCAAAACGACGAGACTCACTGCAGTGTTTACAGAGAGAGGGGTCACAGTTTTGCAATGTAAAATGAATTGGAGCCAGAGTCGATGTAGCCGGAAGTGCGCACATGCTCGTTTCCTGTCAGGGTCGGCCCTAGCTTTCAGGGGGCCATAAGCAGAATGTGTCTCTGGGCCCTTTGGCAGTGGATGGACCTGGGCTCAGATATTGGTGACTCACATTTGACGACATTATGACTCTGCTCTCATTCTCATTCTATTTATATGACCAAAAGGCTGAAATGTTTTAATTTAACTTGTAAAACAGCCATTCAAAAGTACTATATTTAGAACGTGGCAGCTAGCAGGTTAGTTATGTTGATTTATATATACAGTCTATGTTTGGAAATGTAACTTCCTCTTTCTTCTGTTCATACTGGTCTGGTAGTTTACAGTGTATTTCCCAGGTCTTTTTCAGTCCAGTTGTGTTTGCCGTTCCATTATTGTGTTGAATAATGATTGTGACTGGCCTGTTTCCTATTTACAGCCCCCATATTGTGGCCACTTCCCCCAGCAGGCACAGATACCCCCTGTGTGGACACATGTCTGCATTTGAACTATAATCATTTTAGCTGTCCCCATCTGTATTAAACATTATTGGCCTATAGAATGTTGTGATGACATGTGAACGTTTTTATATATGATAGATGCACGTGTAACCAGAGCCTCCACACATTCCGGCGTAAGATCCTTCCTTATTTTTACAGGTATATGATTCTGTATAAATGGCAACCCCACATCCATGTCTAGTTCTGTCTCTTCTTAAAATGTTATACCCATGAATGAAAACGACATCAGCAGAAAGGAATTAATCGAGATGCATTTTTGTTGCTAGATGCTGATATCTGATTATTATTATTATCTCAGTCAATTCTTCAAGTTAATTTCTTACACTGGAAATATGTAAGTGCGAGTTTTAACCCTAACGATCCACAAACGTCACAGATTATAACTAAATAACAGACACAAGCACAGTCCGTCTGCTTTAAAAAAATGCGAGGGTCCTTTCCAGGTGTCCCTCCGTGTTGGCTTTTGCGGTGTTGCGTGTTTGGTCCACATGATTGCTCTGCTAACTCTTACCCTCTGTCCACCGTCCTCCTTCCCAAGGTGTTGTCATGGCGGTGGGGCGTCGCTATGGGCGTCGCTATGGAGATGAAGAGGTCAGGAAATGCAGGGCAGAAAGCTTAAAGGAAAGTGCTGTCGCTCGCATGTGTGAAGCAGTTCGAACAAGGCTTAAAACAACAGCTGCTGCAGTGATCCAAATCTGTAAAAGGTGTAGATTAAAAAAAAAAAAAAAAAACATTACAGGAGCACTTGTAGTACCACCTAATGACATCATAAGGTGAAATAGAGCATTTTTAGCTCTGGAGAGGGAGACAGATGCAGTGTGTATGATTACTCCAAACATGCATGAATAAAACTAAACATTGTTATATATGCACCGTATTTTCCGGAGTATAAGTCGCACCAGCCAAAAGATGCATAATAATGAAGAAATTAACATATATTTCACATGTAAATCGCATCTGAGTATAAGTCACACCCCCAACCAAACTATGAAAAAAAAAATGTAATGGTATGAGTAACATGCTAATATTATCATTCAAGATTTACTTTTGACTCTTTAAAACACATGTGTCAAACTCAAGGCCCGCGGGCTAAATGTGACCCTCCACATCATTTTATGTGGCCCTCGACAGGGTAAATTAAAAGGTATGATGGTCTTAAAATATTGTTTTATCAGGCCATATTTTTATATCTTTGCAAAAGCATATGCAATATTTGTAACTTGAATAAGTAATAAATACAAAAACAGTTAATTAACAAGTTTAAAAAAGTAGCTACATTTATTTTACTTCTGGTCCTTTGACGGCAGCCATTTTGCTGATGTGGCCCTCGGTGAAAATGTGTTTGACGCCCCTGCTTTAAAAGATAGAATATTTTCTTATATTTGCTCCTACTTGAGTAACATATTACATATACTTGAGTAAAAGTTGGGGTTCCTCTTCCCACTGTGAGTAAGTCTAAAGTGACTTGAGTTTTACGTCAACAATATGACACAATTTTAACTTTTGTGTTTCTTGCAGCTCCTTCAGATGTGATTTAGTTTGTCTGATGTTTGTGTCTGTTTGAAAATACCAGATTTTGTGCTTTATTTCATGTTTTGCCCCTCCTGTTACATTCAGTTCAAATTATAGATCAGACATTACAGTTGCTCTTTAAATTACTCTTACTTAAGTAGTATTGGCTCCAAATACATTTTTACTCTTACTCGCGTACCTCTCTTTATACGTCTGCTTGAATAACATCATTTTGCAGTAGTATTACTCTTACTTGATTACTGCTCTACTCCCCCTGCCTCAGAGCATAAACAGACCCATGTAAAACCCTAATGGCCCTAAACACTGTGTAATTACTGACATTTGAATAGGACTTAATGGGCTGCAGCTGCACAGCCTTTGTCTTATTGAATAAAGTTTTTGTATTTTAGTTGCACAATTTGAAGTTTTTAGAGAATTTGCGTGTTAAATTTGTACTTTTGGCAAACAATTTAGAACTAAGTCAATATGTTTAAACTTTTGCCTTAGTTTTAAAGGCACTGTACCTGATTTCTATTGTCTTAAAAGTGTGAAAAACTAGTTCATTTTAAACAGTTTGCATTGGTCCAAAGTGATTCCTCACTTACCTTATGCATTCAGATCATCCTAATTATTCACCACGATGAGTTTATAAGCACTTTACACAACTTTCAGAAACCAGAGCGGAGTTTCCACCTGGTAGTGATGGTACCAACAACTAACATGCTAACACGCACTTCCTGATCATCAGAAAATGAAATGTTTTATAATTAGATGCAGACAGTACACATTGGAATTATAAGTATCAAGGCAGAACTTCAGTGCTAGTGAACGTTTGACTTTTTTTGATGTTTTTATCAGAAACTGCAAATTTGAACAGAGTGGGGAGTACTTAGTTACATTTACTCAGATTACATTTACTTTTGTAAAAAAAAAAAAAAAATGTAGAATTGTGCAGCATACTCACTCCTGCTTGAGTTATATTTTTATTTAGGTAACAATACTCTTACTTGAGTAAAAGTTATATTGCCATATAAATCTGATTTTCCAGCCACTACTTTGTGCATGTACTTGAGTAATATCGTACTCAAGTAAGTTACTCTTATTTGTGTACAATTTATGGCTACTCTACACACAATAACATAACACAAATTTAAGTGTGCACTGTGTAACTTTTCTAGTTGAGTGTGTGCCACCTGCTGGTCTCCATGGAAATGTTACCACTGTGCCTGGAATGTTCTACAATGTGACATTAAAGACTAAAACATGAAAAACAAATCTCATTTTAAACAGTTTGCAGTGGTCCATAGTCCTCACTTACCTTATGCATTCTGAACATCCTAATTACTCACCATGATGAGTTTATAAGCACATTTCACAACTTTTAGAGACCTGAGAGGAGTTTTACCATCACGGTGAAGCTAACAGCAACAACTAGCATGCTAATGTACACTTCCTGATTATGGGACAATAAAACACTTAATAAAACACATAATTAGACGCAGACAGGACACAACTGACACATTTTGACCTCAAGAGCTGCTTATATAACACATCTGTACTGGGGCAGGACACGTTTTGCTCAAACATATGGGGGAAAAAAAACACAGATACAGGCCCTTAGTAAAGTAAGTAAAAGGTTTAATGCCACTATGGAACATTCCAGAGAGAGCATCCCCATTAAAAATTACATAAAACATCTTTAATTAACCCTAATGTTTGCAGTAATTACACAGTTGCTCCTTATTACCCGTTTGTGTTTATTTATCCAAGTTTTGTCATCTACCTGTAATTAGCAGTACTCCCTCTGTACTACTACATCCCCTCTGCCCTCCCCCCTCACATCTGGTCCCCACATGTCCCACATGTTGGACTGGGACTGAACTGCCGTGGGCGCCTCCGTGTTTGTTTATTTGTTGCTCTCTTTTGTTCATTTTGGTCAAATCTCTCACTGGCTTTGTGCGCCCTCTGGTGGTTGTTTAAGAGAATGCAGCCTTGAAATACAGGGATGGTTACTATACTTACTTGGAACGCACTGATCTGTTTAAATACGAAAGTGGAGAAAAAATTTGGCTTAAAGGGTCCGAATTACGCTATTTTCTGATCTATGTTATAATGTTGTTTCCTCATCACAAATATATATTTAGGCTGTATATTTAGGCTGAGTTCTTCTCTCAAACAGAAAACACTCTGTTCCACCTTGTGATGTCATGCAGTTATACAGGAAGTGCTCCACTGTGTTTTTAAAGTCTACGCACCTTCACTAGAATCATTTGGATGATTTCAGGTAAAATGTAGCTGTTAACTTGAAAACTACCACTTCATGACATCATGACGTGGCACAGAGCATTTTGAGCTTTGGAGATGTAGACAGACTAATAATAAAGTGTTACTCAAACGTGTGTGAATAAACAAAACACAACTCAATGTATGTTTTTGAGGAGGTAAAAACATCATAACATGACTTAAAGCTCAAAAGAGTCAATTTTGCATAATGTAGACTCTTTAAAGTGGCAGGTTTTCATGTTTTTCTAATTAGTACTTGCTTTAGTTGGATTCAACACAGGAAATTCCATTCAAAATGCAGAGACAATTTAGGAACATTTTTCCTTTAAAAAATAAATGTTGTCATTTATTTTAATTGATCTAATTATAACTATTGTGTAATTTCGACATGGTTTGGCCCTTGTTTACATTATAGTTGCTAGGTAACTGTTATGGAATTACCTCAACGCATGTCACATCTGCTGCACAAGTCCAACCAGGAAGTAAAAAAACTAGCAAAAAAACTAGAAACATCTTGTTAACATTTTGTTTTTAGTGAAAGCTTAAATGTTAACTGTGTGCTTACTGTGAGCAGGGTCACCTCTCGACAGGTGTGACCTAGTGACCTAGCAGAAAAGTGACGCAGTGCAGCTTTAATGTACAATAATTGAATAGCCTGATGTTGAAGCCTTAACCCTGGTGTCAGCTGATGGGCTTGGCCGTGTACAACAGCATCGCTCTGGACATACACTTCCCTCTATATGTTTACAGGTATGTTTTAACTGTTCCAAGTGTTTATAGTAGTTGCAGTATAAATTGTAGTAATAGTAGTAGTACTTTTCTTGTCTTCTAGGACAATTCAGGATTTTGTATATGTAATCTGTGTTTTAGTGCAACCTGAGGCTCTTATTTTATTATTATTATTGTTGTTTTTTTTAGTGGTCAAAAGTAACGAAGTACAAAAGAATACCTGTACCTGTAGATACCTGTACTTAAGTAATTTGACAGTGGATACTTTTACTACTTTTAAAAGTAGTACTACCTCAGCTGTTGTTTTAAGTACATTTTTGATGAAGTATTTAGATTTTTTTTTACTTGTACCTGAGTATCATTTGCACCACAGAGTATTGTTCCATTCACAGAAGTGTTCCAGTCAACAATATACTCACATACAACTATATGTAATATCACATGTACTGAAAGTCTCTTCTGCCCTACAGAAAGCTCCTGACTCCGCCCAATGCACCATGTGACCCAAACACCCTGGTTGGCATGGCGACGGCTACGCTAGAAGATTTGCAGCAGGTCATGCCGGTAGGTGCAATCATCTACAAATACGTCTGCATCCAGAGTTATTATGATCATTTAAAGTGAACTGTCAGGTTCTGTATAAGCTGTTAACTCATCCTACTCATACTTTGCAGTGACTTTATGCTGGGGGTTTCTGTATGTATGTATATGACAGAATGTTCAGCTTTTATTATGGTAACACAACACACACATTAGTAAACACTGCAAATATATATATTTTTTAATAGTCTGAAACTCAAGAAAAAAATACAAAATGATTTTAAACAACACATTTTCAGGAGCCTGTAATAAATATGAGCTGATAGTAACTGATACTGATTATTTGTAAACAAGTCTGATGAGAGTACTTTCAGTTTCAAAGAAAAAATCAAGCAAAATGTGTCTTACCAGTGCATAAATTGTTGTTTTGTTGTTGTTTTTTTGGTCAAATGTTGAGCTGTTTGGAGCCATTTCTGCTGGTAGTTAGCTTTTTTATTTTTTATTTTGGCAGACTTGAGCCAAACAGCAGTTCAATCAAAATAAGCCAGCTGTGTGAAAATGGTAGTTTTCTGAACACTCAAACCTCAAATGCAGGAAACATGCATGAATCAATCAAAATACAACTCTGAGTAAGACAATGATGAGAGCATACTGTTCCAATATGGTTTCAATTTTATACAAGTTGATATGTCCCCTTTAATCTGCTGAATTCAAGTCATTTTAACCTATGCAAGACACTTTCCCACCTAACCTGATCTCTGTCATGCCCCTTTCCCACCACCAGAGGGCGCCACAGCATTAACAATACTGTCCTTGTCCTGTCCAGTTTGCTAATCTGAGTTGGGGATTAGAACAAGTCTCATGTGTTTTATGTAATACACAGTGTTGTCAGGCTCACAGATTGTGTATCATTTGTGCAGTTTGCTAATTGCCCTTTATTTTGAGTCCACATTTTATAAACAGTTTAAACAGAGACTCCCAGCCTGCCACAACTCGCCCCGCATAAGAACATGGATGGATTTTATAAACAGACAAGTTTACAAAGTGCTGCACAGTAGTTCACATGTAAATAAAAGATTCTGTATTTATTTAACCAGTCGATATTAAGAACATGAAACAAGTTAAACCAAATATTAACCATTACAATAAGAACTGCTGTTATGAAAATTATTGCTCCCCAGATTCGAATCAATACTCAAACATAATATCAAAGAATCATGACATTTAAAAGCAGGAAATAGCATGACTAGTATAAAGTCACTGGATAATGTTAAACAAACAAACAAATGAAACCAAAATACATTTAAATTAAAATTATAAAAATATGTGTAATAATAAAAAATGAATAAATAATAAATAAATAAAAATAAATAACTGAAATAAAATCAAATACAAATACAAATACATTAAAATAAAATAAAATACAATTAAATGAAATAAAATAAAACTAAATTAAAAGAAAATATACTGAAATTAAATTTAATCAAATGATATTAAATTAAAATGCATTGAAATCAAATTAAATCAAAATGAAATAGTATAGTATCGTAAAGTTAGAGTGGAAAAGTGGAGGGTCAGAGTCCTGAGTCAGGTCTGTAGTGGTCACTTGATCTGCTGTTTCACTGCCCCTGCTGAAGGTCACTCGGATACGGCCACGGATATGTGTGCAGAGAGGAGGAGGGAGGAGTAGAAGAGAGTAAAACAGACAGAAAGAGAGGAGAGGGGGAGGAAGGAGAGCGAGAGAAGGAGAGAGAGAAGAGAAAAAGAGAGGGGGATGGGGGGTGGGGAGGAGAGACCTAGGGGAGAGAGAAGGGTGAGAAAGAGAATGGCACATGAGAAGGGTTCAGGAAATGTCAGGGAGAATGTGAGAAAGCGAGAGAGTGTAATAGAAAGTAGCGGGAAAGAGGAGAGGAAAGAGAGACTGCAGAATGAGAAGATGAGAGAGAGAGAGTGGGCGAAGAGGAGGATGGAGAAAGGAGAGAGTGAGAGGTAAGGAAATAAAAGGTCAAGTTGACAGAGATGGGATTGGGGTTAAGGGGGAGGGGAAAAGAGTAAAAGAGAGGGAGCGAGGGAGAGAGAGTGAGTCTAAATTTATGAGGTGCTTATGTAACGGGGCTCTATCAGATTAGTGGCTGCAGTTGGCATCACGGGCGACCATCACGGCACCAGGCTCACAGTTTTCTACCAGCTGGGACAGGGCTCAGGAGATTTACACACAGTTTGAAATAACTCATTCTCTTTTAACGTTTCCAGCTAACAGGAAAAGTTACAGTAATTATAAAACACAGAGACCCCTCCAGGAGACTCGTTCTATCCCATTCATTTTAATAAGATGAGCAAAATAAGAGCATGAATTTCATATTTTTGTTACATTTGGCAAAGAGTACTAGCCCATATTGAACTACAATTAGTTTTTTATTGTGAAGCTAATAAACCCTAGTCTCCACCAGAAAACATACACAGTGCACATGTATGTTTTCAGTAGATGTTGTTCAAAGTCATAGATAAAGTGTAATATAAGTGTCATGATTTTCCATAGGCGTGATATTTCGGTGCATCTGTTGTCAATATGGCAGTCTTTAGTGGTATCGAGTGAGAAACAGATGTAGTTGCCAAATGCCTCCAGCTCGGGTTTGTGCGTCACTGTGTATAAATAAAAAAATAAAACATTGAATTCAGCTGAAGGTCACACTTCATAGTTACTGTGTAAACGCAGACACAGACAGTGATTAGTATTTGTGCCATACAGCAAGAAGCTACCGAGTTTGATTCCCAGACATGTAGGGCCTTTTTATGAGGAGTTTGCATGTTCTCCCTGTTATCTGCAGGTTGAAGTGGAACTAAACTAAATCAACACATTTTTTGCTACTAAACTGTGTATATGGTGTTTAAATGCCTTTGTCTACTGTTCCTGGTCCTTTTTTCACAATTTTAGAGCAAAAGAAGGTAAATTTGCAGCTTTATGGTAAAAAAAAAAGTAGTACATGCAATTTCAGGTAGTTGTTGACATCACATAGGACTGCCCTGATCAGAGCCAGGAGTTTCTGATCACAAACACCTGGCTGCAGGGGCGGGGTTTGAAGTGTGGATCCTGTTAAACCAATCGCACTGTTTCTTTCATGCCTAGACCCAGCCCCTCATCCACCCTCACTCGCAGTGGGCGGAGTTTAGGCGTTTATTCCTACTTTAAGGAGCTGGCAACACAGGTTCTGTTGTGATTGTAGTTTGTTTTTTTGTTTTTTTACTGTAGGAGAGCAGGCTACTTATAGTTCCTTTAAAACCTTTTATATAGAGTTAGTCCTGGTTTATTCCTGAAATAATTTGGTGTAATCATTCTTTGAGCGCAGCATCTTGCTCAAGGGCCCGTGGGCTTTAACTCTTATCCCCACATACCTGACAGGAACACCCCGAGCCGGGAGGAGACAGCTGCTGCTGAAGTGTCCCGGTGTTAGTGAAGGTCCCACATACTCGGCATGGATCACATTTACCCACAGCACATGAACGCGTCACACTTTCAAATGCCACATGTGGAAGTCATGACTAGAGGGACTTGATGTTTTGATTTTGTTCATCAAATACATCAAAACTACTGTCATTTAAATGTTGGACTTGTTTCCCCCATACAGAAGTAAAAAATAAATGAGCTGTCATCAAATTAAAATCCCTCCCTCACTTACCTTAGGCACTCCGAGTATCCTATTTTTCACAACTTTTCAGAAGCCAGAGTGGAGTTTTGCTGTCATGATAAAAGTAACAGCAACTAGCATGCTAACACACACTTCCTGATTTTTGGATTTTAATTAGGTGCCGACTTATTTTGACCTCAAGAGCTGCCTTTACGTTATATAAATACTGGGGAAAGATGATGCTCTATGTAACATCTCTTGTAGAAGATCAGTCACCTGCTAGTCTTCATGGAGATGTTTTTTTGTTTTGTTTTTTCTGGAATGTTCCTCAGTATAGCATTAACTCATCTATGTTGCATTTACTCATTGACATGTGTTTTTATTGCTCAAAAATGTAAAAAAGATGTTTGAACAGGACCAGTGCGGGTTTGACTCTGGTATTTCAGATTTCAGCTGAGCTTCTATAGGCCCCTCCCCCGAGATCCTTGACAACTGTTGCTATGCTGCTGAGACCAGTGACCCCCCTCCATCTCTCGTTTATATAAAGTAGGCCATTCTCAATAGTCCCTACATTAACCTGTTCATTTGAGTCCAATCTGTTGAATGTGTAGTTAAAGTGCTGCTGTCGCTCTGCTCACTGGTTTTGTCATGTGCACAATTATGGTTCATCATTTGACCTTTTCAACAGGTAAATCTGTAAAACTACACAACAGGACTACACAACAGAACTACACAACAGAACTACACAACAGGACTACACAACAGAACTACACAACAGGAATATACAACAGAAATACACAACAGAGCAGAACTACACAACAGGACTACACAACAGGACTATACAACAGAACTACACAACAGAACTACACAACAGGACTACACAACAGAACTACACAACAGAACTACACAACAGGGCTACACAACAGAACTACACAACAGAACTACACAACAGGACTACACAACAGAACTACACAACAGGACTATACAACAGAACTACACAACAGAACTACACAACAGGAATATACAACAGAGCAGAACTACACAACAGGACTACAAAACAGGACTATACAACAGAACTACACAACAGAACTACACAACAGAACTACACAACAGGACTACACAACAGAACTACACAACAGAACTGCACAACAGGACTACACAACAGGACTATACAACAGGACTACACAACAGAACTACACAACAGAACTACACAACAGGACTACACAACAGGACTATACAACAGGACTATACAACAGAGCAGAACTACACAACAGGACTATACAACAGAACTACACAACAGAACTACACAACAGGACTACACAACAGGACTATACAACAGGGCTATACAACAGAACTACACAACAGGACTACACAACAGAACTACACAACAGAACTACACAACAGGACTACACAACAGAACTACACAACAGGACTACACAACAGAACTACACAACAGAACTATACAACAGAACTACAGATCAGAACTACACAACACAACAGAACAACACAACAGAACTACAGAACACAATTACATCCCATGTTTCTCTCAGTTCCAGGTGTAAGAACAAATTTATCACTTGTTAAATATCAATTAGTTTTTCCTCTAAGTGACCTCGCCTTTCCACACATCTGACCTGTAACTTGGCCTGGTTGCATCACCTGTTTGTCTCTATAGAAACAGAGAAGTTAAAGGAACAGTCTGTAACACTTTGGAGGTGGCACGTCACCTGTATAATTCCATGGAAATAGAAAGTTAAAACTTGATGGGTTTTTTTTCAAATCTTTTCAACTTTGTCCATGAAGATACTGTAGATCATTTTATAGCAAACTGTGGAATATCAAAGTCAAAAAAACAACACAAGGAAACGAGCTGGAGGAGGCCCGCTGCAGGTCAGATAAGAGTCAGGATAAGAGTTTGTGGAGGTGCAAGCCCCAGTCCACAGTGAGGACACATGTTTTTGTATGTTTTTCATTGCAATTTTTTTGGGCTTAAGTTACATACTGTGGCTTTAAATACTATACTGTGGAATGTACCAGGTAAAGCTATGCACCTCCGCCTTTAGGACATTCATTTGAACCTTGTAGAATCATAAACGTCGAACATCTGCAAACATGGAACATTTGACATCGTATAATTTTATGGCAGTGATTAAATGTGAGCTCCTGTCACTAGGCTCATATAGAGCAGCACGTCTATAAACTGCCTGTCTGTTTACATTCCCCTGCAGAGGCTCAGGGACACACAGGGACACGATGTATTCATATCTGCATCTGTGCTTTAGGCTCATGATATGGATATGCAGGGAATCTAATGCGCACCTCCTGATCGGACACGTGGAGCTGGCCTGGCCCCAAAGGAGTTCTGCACGTCTGGGGTCATGTCTGCTCTAGTGCCAGGGTTTATATGGGCTAAAACAAAAACAACATTCAAAAACATTAAAGGTGCTGTACCCGATTTTTGTCCACGTTATGCAAAATGCGTCTTGCTCCAGTACTGACATAGTGTATACGCAGCTCTTGAGGTCAAAATAAGTCCACTGTGTAGAAAGCACTGGTGTCTGAGAGCTTTAAAACTCATCATGGGGAATAATTAGGATGCTCTGAATGCATGAGGTAAGTGAGGAATAACTTTAAACCACTGCAAACCTTTTAAAATTAACTAGTTCTGTTTTTTTTTCACATTTTTATAACAGCAAAAATGTGGCATAGCACCTATAAAGAGAGATTATGGAAATATAAAGGTCTTAAATAGGATTCGGTGTGATTCAAACAGGCACTAAATATAATTAAATATTGCAAAAATGTAGACCCAAATACAAGCAAAAAAATAAATAAAATTATACATAAACATAAACCAAAATAGATAATAAAAAATAAAATAATACACATTTGTTTTAAAGGGCCCGTATTACACTATGTTATGATGTTGTTTCCTCATCACAAATAGACCTGGAGTTGTGTTTTGTTTCATTCACACAACACATAAATCCCACATCCTCAAACTACATCCTCAAACAGAAAACACTTCCATCTTCCATCTTCCAAGTGCTCCACTGTGTTTTTAAACTCCACACACCTTCACTAGAATCATTTGGATAATTTCCGCCCTGGAATTGCCGATCTGTACTGAACAGGTAAAAGGTATGTTAATTTGAAACTACCCCTTCATGACATCACAAGGTGGAACAGAGCATTTTGAGCTTTGAAGAAGTAATAAAGGATTACTCAAACATGTGTGAATGAAACAAAACAGAACTCCATTTATGTTTTTGAGGACATTATAACATGGGTTAAAGAGTCAATTTTGTGTAACATGACCTTTAAAGAGAAAAATAAACATAAAGAGTTTTTTTAAATTTTTTTTATGTGAATTGGCAAAAATAATTATCTTTAAAAACCTCACCTTTTTTTCCCTATCCTCTTTACATACAAAATTTGGACTAACCTGGAACTAAACCTGGACCAGACCCCTTTGTTTTCAAATGGAATGATTTGAACTTTAAAGTTAGGACTCTAACTAATAATGCAGAGCTTTGCAGAGCTTTCAAATTATTAAATGCAATTGCAGTGTACTGATGTTTTGTGTGTGTCTGTGTGTGTGCGTGCAGGAGCTGGCTCGCGGTCTGGGGGAGCTGCTCTCTTATGAAGGCAACGTGGAGGAGGACTTCTACCTCACCTTCCAGGTAACAGTCACTGTGTTTATATCCACACCAGGAAAAACACACAACTGCCCCAGCTCAATTTAAACCAATTCATCAAAATGCTGTAAACCCGAGAACTACGATTCAGGTGTCGTGAATCGAGTCTTACATCTAACAGTGCAGTCTGATTTACATTAGGGACAGTCTAGGAGAGGCATTCAACTGCACGAGGTAAGAAACAGTCATGTGTTTGTACATGTACTCACTCATTTTAGATCAGCAATAAACTACAGACAAACTACGGCCCTGCTTTGTTTTGGTCTGTCAGGTTAAAATGAAAGTGAAACTTACCAGAGCTCCAGTGTGTTTATTTGTTGCTGCGGAGATCCGCTACATTGTGAATGATGCAGTTTATACCATGTCTGAATATTAAAAGCTCCATGTAGATATGAGATATGTGGAGGTATGAGGTCTGATATGTGTTGAGTGTTTTTAATAGCAGTTCTAAGTGTGTTTATGCTAAATTACTACAAGTACCTGAACACCTCGTATCCTGCGGTCGCACCTATTCAGTTCTTGGACCTGCTGCAGACTGGGACAAGAGTGGAGAGTGGTCTGACAAGATTTGAGGGCAAAGATGAGTTGAATGTAGTTGTTTAGCGCGCTCGGAGTGTAGGTTTTTTCCCTCTGCTCGTGTGGTGGAGATGGGTTTGTGAGACTAGAGGAGAGTTGTAGCTGAAACAATAAGGAATGAGGAAAGTTTGGTGTCATTTTAAACCTTGTTATGGAAATGAGTTGGTACAAAGGTGTGTTTCAATTCAGTTCAATGTATTTTAAGCCCAAATTCACAACAGCAGGAAGTTAGAAAATCCAACAGTGAAACAGACATTGGTCAATAACAGATGGGCACTTTAAACAAAAGAAAACAAGCAATTGGAGAACTGTCTCAGAGCGCCCCCTGTCCTTAGACCGTCCTCCTGCAGGAACAACTCAAACAAACACACTGGGAAAAACAGAAACCCCGAGGAGAACCACAGTCAAGGAGAGATCCACTTCCATGGACTGAACCAGGACTAAACCAGGACTAAACTAGGACTTAGCCAGGACTAAATTAAGCTTAAACCAGGACTAAACCAGGACTACACCAGGACGACACCAGGACTAACCCAGAACTAAACCAGGACTAAACCAGGACTATACTAGGACTTAGGCAGGACTTAAACAGGCTTAAACCAAGACTAAACCAGGACTAAACCAGGACTAAACCAGGACTAAACCAGGACTAAACCAGGACTAAACTAGGACTTAGCCAGGACTACACCAGGACTACACCAGTACTAAATCAGGACTAAGCAAGGACTAAGCCAAGACTACAACAGGACTAATTCAGGAATGAACCAGGACTAACTCAGGACTAAACCAGGACTAACCAGGACTAATTCAGGAATAAACCAGGACCACACCAGGACTAATTTAGGATTAAACCAGGACTAATTCAGAACTAAACCAGGACTAATTCAGAACGAAACCAGGACTAAAGCAGGACTAAAGCAGGACTAAACCAGGACAGGCAGGTTACAGATGTGTCCAGGACTATTGTGGATCCATGTGCAGATTTGTTTGATTTGAAAACACTGGTCTCACTGTCAGAGGACCTGAAGAACATCAGGTATCAGGTAACATTTGAACTCTTTTTTATGACAGACAGATGTTTAGGGACTAAGTGGGGTGATATGGGTGACATGTCTTGCCCCAGGACACAATGTCTATATCCACTGGTGTGCAAGAACTTACTCAATGCACCACACAGTCAGAAGCCCGTGCATATCTAATATGAACTGCCCATCAACAACTGCCCTTTTGAATGCCACTCGTGCTAAATATTTCATAATCCACAGATCTAAATATACCTGATTAATCCTCACATGAGTGCTGATAATCTCAGGAGCGTGTGTGTACGCCAAACCTGCTAGCACGCTTAGGTTATGGCAGCTGCATGCCAAGTCCAACAAGCCTTCAAAACTACGCTAAAACTTTATATACCTCCAGTTAGCACATTAGCAAGTCATAAACCCAGCCGTCAAAACACTCATGTGCAATCTATATCTTTAATTACAGTTATAAAAATGAAAGACGTCAGAGGATACAGTCAAGCATGACAATTTATTCATAGAAATAATATTACTCAAGTAAAAGTACAAAGTAGTGGTCCAAGAAAGTACTCAAGGAAAAGTATTTGGGAAAACTACTTCTCAAGTAAGAATAACTAAAAGAGTAACTGGTTATGACTGTCATTTTAAACAAAAAAAACATGAAATAATGCACAAAAATCTGTTATTTTCAAAAATTAGACACAAAAATGAGCCAAACTAAATCACATCGGAAGGAGCTGCAAGAAACACAAATGTTCAGATCATTTCATATTGTCGACACAAAGCTCAAGTGACTTTAGACTCACTCACAGCGGGAAGAGGAACCACAACTTTTACAGTAAGAGTACTGTTACACTGTACTACATATTATAGTAGGAGTAAAAGTACGTTGTCCAAAAACTACTCAGACAAGTACAGTGTCTTTAAAAAGTTACTCATGAATGAATGTAAATGAATGAATGAAGGAGTACCAGAGGTGGGTAGTACGCAGTTATATTTACTCCGTTACATTTTACTTGAGTAACTGTTTTAAGAAATTGTACTTTTCAGAGTACTTTTCTAGCAGCATCTTTATTGAAGTAACAGTACTCTTATTTACTTACTAAAAGTTGTAATCCCTCTTTTCACTGTGAGTAAGTCTAAAGTGACTTGAAATTTATGTTGACAATATGAAATTATTTGAACTTTTGTTTCGTGCAGCTCCTTCAAATCTGATTTTGTTTGGCTCGTTTCTGTGTCTGTTTGAAAATACCAGATTATGTGCATTATTTCATGTTTTGTTTTTCCAATTACCTTCACTTTAAAACATAAATCTTAGAAATCAGATGTTATGTCCCAACAGTTAGTCTTGAAGTTACTTGAGTAGTACTTTTACTTCCTTTTACTTTTGAGTAATTTCTTGGACCACTACTTTGCACGTTTACTTGAGTAATATTATTTTGTAGTAACACTACTCTTACTTGAGTACAATTTTTGGCTTCTCTGCCCCGCTGTACTCAGTCTTCCTCGTCTCTGCTCAGATTGGGCTCGTTCTGTGGCCTGATGTTTTAAAGTCCATCTCTCCTTAAGTTGGCCCCATAGCCTGGTGTAGGCCAACACTGAGTCACTTCTACGGCGCTCCCCAGAGACCTGAGTCAATGAATAGCCTGACCTGGATATTATGCAATGTCAATGCACACTCTCTGATCTGAGTATTATGTAATGCCAATGGAAACTGTGTCAGAAATACTCAGGTTTACCTTAAACTATTTCAGACTTTAGTGTGGATTCCAGGCCTGACCAGTGCAGTACTGGTGTTGTGTCAGTATAACCTCTGTATATAAATGGATATAGCTAGAGAGCTAGCCACCACGTGCCACAGTAAGTGAGCATGAAGCAGTTCTTCCAAGCTCTGATTGCTATTGACCTATTGAAAAACCATGGCCCCCCGAGATCTCTCCTGCTAACTTTAGCAACAGGTTGACTGACAGCCTCGTTGCTAAGCACCCGCCCCCTGCCAAACCAATAGTGGGGGAGGGAGCACTCCTGACTGACTCTTTGTTTTTTGCACTTGGGTTTGCAAATATGGTCCCTGGTTGCAGATTAGTTGCTGTAACTGCTGCCTCGATTGGCCTCATTTGGTTGCATCTGATCAATAATTGTGAACAATACAATACAATAGTGCAACTGTGATGTTTCTTCTGACAATAAACATTAACATAACATGACACAGGCCTCCCATTAAAGATGCATTATGTCTTTTTTCTGGTGGAGGGTCCGCCACTTGCTTATCTCAATGGAGATGTTTTGCCTGGAATGTTCCACAGTATGGTATTAAACATACCATGGAGACTAGCAAATTATGCCATCAGGCCAAGTTAGAGGTCAGATCTGTGGAGAGAAGAGAAAGTAAACTTACTCTTTAATAAGCTAGCATTCAAGCAGCAGGTAGTCAGTTAAAAAGTCTATCAAGAATGTTTCAGGCTTATAACTCCTCAAAGGCCAGTCAGTTTAGAGCCAAAAATAGAGTACATTGAAAGCATGTTTTTTGTTTTTTGTTTCAATTTTTTTGTGTATATTGCACTGAAAAACATTTAAAAAACATGCATCCTCATTCTGAGCAGGCTTGCATCTCCACAAACCTGACTCTATTTGGCCTGGAGAAGGGCCTCCTCCTGCTTGTTTCCATTGAAATACTGTCATTTGGCTGTAGTATTCCACAGTATGACATAAAACATATAAAACATAAAATGAGAACATTACGAAGTATGGTTATACCTTTCTGTTTCCATGGCATCATGCAGGTGACATGCCACCTCTAGAAATGTACATAGTCAGGATTTAGGTTATTAATTAATTATAGTTAGTAAGATTGAATCGTAACTCTTAATAAACTGTGTTCATTAAGAATAGTCTTTTTTCATACTTCATTGTGGCTAATTAAGGTTGGTACTATTTAGTGTTACCAAATGTTCAAATATAAGCTAGCATGTAATAGTCAATATGCCAGGACACGAGTCGCTGTCCCGAGCAGCCCTCCACGTGAGCGCACCCCTGTACAGAATGTTTCAAAATGGCCACTGCTAATTGTCATGCAGTCGGCAGTTGTCAGCTGGCACTTGTGGCGGACTTTCCACCAGCATCCCTATATACCTACATGCCACAGGTCCTTATGCGTTTCGCTGACAGCTTCATACACGTGCTAACGTTCCATAGATGACTCACTGTTGCCATCTTGTACAGAAGAGTTTAGAATTTTAATAGTCAATGCTGTGTCAAATTAGCTCCCATCACTTGAGCTAGGACGCTACCTGATATGTGCTTATATATGGGTGGGCTGTGGTGGGGGGTGATCACAGACTGTATAAAGAAGAGGACTAAGTGAGTGTGACGTCATCGATAGCGTTCGGCTCCAGTCAAATGAAGCTCATCGAGACTAGAGCAGTTATAGAGGTGATTTTGGAGCCAAGTTCCATATTAGGAATTCCGATCGCTCTGGATTGGCTCTTTGGTGTCATAGCAACCAAAGAGCCAATCCAGAGTGAGGCTGTTGGTGGTAATGTCCCTTCCTGCTCACACTGCTGGTTTAGAAGGGAGCAGGCACTTAGCAAAACTCTCAATCAAACCTGTTGCTAACGCTAGTGGTAGCGACGTCAGGGAAAGAAGGCTTCTGATTTGTCTCTTATTAATGTTCATATCTTGAGTTACAAACACAATAGTGGAATAAAAATACCAGGATCATGTAGAGCGGGTTAATACGAACATTTTAAGACCAAAATGACGAGTCTGACAGCAGCAGTTACAGAGAGAGAGGTGACAATTTTTCAATGTAAAGTGAATTGCAGCCAGAGTCGAACAAGCCGGAATATACTCAACTCAGTACATTGCAAAAAAAAAAGGAAATCTCAGTATTACTTGAATAATTAATTAAAGGCGTTGTACCTGATTTTTACTGTCTTAGAATGTGAAAAAGAGAACTAGTTCCTCACATTTGCATTCT
Source organism: Periophthalmus magnuspinnatus (assembly GCF_009829125.3). Lineage (NCBI taxonomy): Eukaryota > Metazoa > Chordata > Actinopteri > Gobiiformes > Gobiidae > Periophthalmus > Periophthalmus magnuspinnatus. The sequence continues at coordinate 9,123,115 of NC_047140.1, read as the reverse complement.
GCGCATCCTAATTATTCACCACGATGAGTTTATAAGTGCGTTTGACAACTTTCAGAGGCCAGAGTGGAGTTCACGGTCATGGTAATGCTAACAACAATGAGCGTGTTCTTTTTTAATGCAGCTCCATTAGAAGTTAGGGTTAGGTCGAGGTAACGATGTGGTGGCAGTGTGGTGTACAGAGGAAACACTATGTCCATGTGTATGTGTGTTATTTGAACCCTAAGTGAGAGAGTTATAGACCCAGGCATGCTCCCCACACGCACCCGCTGACCCCTCCTGCGCACGTAGTCTATATCTGCTCTGTTTACATCACACACCAAACAACATGTAGGATTTTTGTCGTCCTACTTCACTATAACGGCCACCTAGTATGAATTAAAACCATTTGAATTACAAGCTCCTTTAGTCTTGAATCGTCTACAGCGGTGCACTTATAACCCCTGAACTTTGACCTAGGCTACGATACTAACGCTGTATAGACGGTTTCAACGGTGGTCATCTGGACACAAGACGTTTCGGCTCTCAACCAGAATCCATTTTACATTTGACTTGAAGCACTGGGATTTATCTTAACATTTTAAAGTGAAATTGACCTGTTTGTATTTACTTCTTTACATCATTATGAGCCGTTATGTCCCTTTTGTGTATTGTCTGTCTAACTCGTTAACGCTAACACCAATGTATGGATTTTTAAATGAATTTTTAAAATGCAGTATTTACTTATGTCCATCAGTGAAATATATATGTAACAGTTGATGATCTTTTCTGATCTTTTAAACTCTTTCATACAGAGAGTAACAGGAGTGGTATATTTTTCTGTGTATTCTTGTGCAGGTGTTTCAGGAGGAGATGGGCGTCGTCAAAGCATTTAACCTGAAGCCTGGAGGAGACAAGATCCCAGTGACCAAACATAACCGCAGAGGTGAGCAGGCTCGGAGCATTTTATTTACATTTTATAGAGACGATGTGGAAGTTACAGTGGTCTTATAGGTAAGATCATACTGGCAAATAGTCGCTACGAACAATAGTACAGTACCAGGTGGGCAGTGGTGGAAGAAGTACTCAGTTTTGTTCAGTAAAAGTACAAATAGAAAGGTAAAAAGTTACTCGAGTAAAAGTGTCACATGAAAAAATCTGTGTACCTGTGAAAGTATGTCCAAACTTTACTGGTAACGTAGTGTAACATTCCTCAGTCTTCTCTTGTAACTTGAGTCTGCAGAATATAACATAAACTGAATTTCAAGTTTTCTATGTAAAAAACGTTGTCCCCCTCTCTGTGTGTGTGTGCAGAGTATGTGCAGCTGTACGTGGACTTCCTGCTGAACAAGTGCATGTACAAACAGTTTGCGGCCTTCTACCACGGCTTCCACAGCGTGTGTGCGTCCGATGCTCTCATGGTACTCTCACACACACGCATGCATCCACACACACATGTACACACACACCTTCTCCATAAAAATACAAAAACATGATACAAAACTGTACACAGCAACTTGACAAACCCGATGTGATGTGCAGTAGTTTCATTAGTGGGGTGTGTGCTGATTGTGTTGTGATAGTGCTCTGAAGGGGGTGTGACTCAACACAGAGAGCAAAGGGTGGTGAGCCTCAGAGCATCAAAAACGAACGTGAAACTTAAAAAACATAAACACGAATAAAGCATTTTCAAAACAATAATACAATATGGTGATCTAAATATGTTTTGTGTTAGCAGTTAATACCCCATAGAAGTAAAATGTTGACATGTCCATGGAAACAAGTCGGTAGTGGAGCCTCTACCAAAAGTTACATAGTGCACCTTTGTATAAAATGAATTTTTTATCCATATTGTTCAAAATCAACTAAACTAAAAGGTGATACATATAGATATAATGTGGAATTTTAGATCTGTTTGACTCTGTGTAATTTTGCCTGTTGTACTTAACACCACATTTTGTGTCGTTTCACATTAAAAGTAGCTGCTTCTCTTTTTCATTGTATTTTCTAAGTTCATTTGATCAGGTTTGGGGGTGAGTGTCCTGGAGGGTGAGCACAGATTAGCCTAAAGTGGCTTCAGCTGTGCTTCTTTATCAGATGTTTGGTGTTAGCTCAGAGATACAGATCTGCCCTGTCCTCTGCATGTTTTTATGCTGGACTCACAGCACCGGGATACACCCACCTGCACCAGAGACACACAGAGACACACAGGGACACCAGCTACTTCTACACATCCAGAGCCATCACATAACACATAAGTAATCAGATGACCCCATAATTACATGAGATATTTGGTGTGTTTACAGCGCCAGACAAATGTGACCATCAAAAACACTTCATAACATGTGTAACAGGCTGTGGAAAAGTGCAGACATATCCAGCCTTATTTTAGGCCTGGGAAATTCAGATTAATTCAATTATTATTATTATTGTTATTATTGACTGACAAATTGTCAAGAATTATTATAAAACAAGTTTATGTGGGTAACAGCAGCTCAGTTGGTGTATATATGTGGTATAGTTTATGGACAGGCCTTGTGTGAAACCTCCAGAATTCACTCCCTGAGCTGCAGAGGCTGCACTAGCACTGATTCATGATTGGCTGCATTTTGAGCTTTGGAGATGTAGACAGGCTCATGACATAGGGTTACTCAAACATGTGTGAATGAAACAAAACACAACTCCAGGTATGTTTTTGAGGAGGTAAATGCATTACAACATAAAGCTCACATGAGTACATTTTGTGTAATATAGGACCTTTAATAGCTTGTTTTATATGTCCAAAATGATGATACAATCCCTTATTTAATGCATCTCCTTCCTCTAGCGAAGCACATTCCAGTCACTCATCACTGCTGACAGGATGCATTAAGAGATGGGTCAAATGCAGAGGACAATAGTAAAGTATTTTCCGGAGCCTAAAATAGCTTGGACTGCAGCAGAGCCAGCCACTGTGCCCTCTCAAAGTGAAAGTGAAAGTGTACATATGATTCTGTGTAATTACGCCAGTTCTGGTTTCTGAGAAGCGTTAGTAAGCAAATCCTGCCCTGGCTCTGGCTTTAGCAGCACCAGAGTCAAACCCCACCATCCTCAGCTAGGGGGCAGTGTGAGGGAAACAGTAGTGGATTAGAATAGGACGTGAATGTGTGTAAGGTGCGCTATGTTACCTTTTGTCAGCTTGTCTCCATGGTGATGTCAATACTTTGCCTGGAATTTTCCGCTGCATGGCATTAAAGGTGTTGTACCTGATTTGCAGTTGTCCAAAGTTATTCCTCACTTACCGTATTTTCCGCACTATAAGGCGCACCTAAAAGCCTTTAATTTTCTCAAAAACCCACAGTGCGCCTTATAATCCGATGCGCCTTATATATGGATCAATATTGGTCAATTATGACACCCGTAGTCAGGAGGCGTCGCTGAAGTAATAGCGGTAATAACCCTTTAAGGACTGAGCACACTATGGGCCAGTATAGCTCACCTAGACCTAGACTTTTATTATTTTTTAGCCATAAAAATCATGTTAAACGAAGTATCAGCATTTGCTGCATTTTTTCACACAACTACTTCTATTTTACACATCCATCCGTATTTGTTCTTTTACGCGTCGAATAAATGACTGGGAAAATCCCCGCAGCCCCGCGCTCTCATTCGTCACCTTCAGGACAACAGAGGCAGATTACAGTAATGACGGTAAAATATTTAGATAGCCCCGTGTCTCCGCTTTGAGACGCCGTTTGAATTTACGTGAGAGCACGACCGGGCGCGGAGTTACGCTGCTGGAAAGTCCGCAACCCGCTGTATCTGCGATGATAGGATCCGACGCTATAGGGATAACGGGGAGACGGGGAGACAGCGCTGAGCGACATACGCCACAATCTGCCAATGGATCGCGGATGCCTGGGCTGATATATCAGTCTCAACTGTGGTCCGAGCTTCACGAAGGCAGGAATTGTCACTGAACTGTTAGACAACAGCAGCGACACGGATAATGGCGATTTTGACGAGACGGAATCGGGCACTTTGAATGAGCTCGGCCAACTGTTCAACTCAGACACTGAAGAGGAAGAACTCGACTGATTCGTGAATGAGGAATGAACTGAAAAAGTGAGGCTTTACGTGTTTCTTTCACGTGTTTACAACTTAACAAGGCTGAGAGATATTGTACATTGGACATTAACGTTTGAACAACGTTGAGTTATTGTTATTACGTTGCACTATTTCGAGAGTTACTATATTGTGATGCATTAACTTGTTTTGTGAGTTTGACTGACTTATCTGACTGTTTTGTTGACATTCCCTTCAGCGCAGCTCCATCTCGTGGATGCGTAACACAACCCCAGCTACTACAGTAGTTTATATTCTATGCGCCTTATAATGCGGTGCGCCCTATATATGAAATTTGTTTTAAAATAGGCCATTCATTGAAGGTGCGCCTTATATTCCGATGCGCCTTATAGTGCGGAAAATACGGTACCTTATGCATTCTGAACATACTAATTATTCTCCACAATGAGTTTATAAGAGCTTTTCACAACTTGAACTTGCACAACTTGCCAGAGTGGAGTTTTGCATCACAATAAAAAATGCATCTTTTTTTCACTGTATTGCTCAAAGAGTTCCACAGTATGGCATTAAACTTAACTGTTATGACTGTACTTGTTTTCGCTGATAGCAAAGAAACATGGGACTCATTCATAACATTAATAATTACTAAGGTCCTTTACATTTTTAAAGCATCAGCAACTTTAATCATTATCGTGACATAATTAATCACAATTCTTTTGGCCCTGATAATCACGACATCAAATTTCAAAATCGTCCCATGCCTACACTCCACAGAGTTGGCTTGTAACTTGACCTGCTTGGGGACACCTACATTAGTTTTATGAAGGCGTATGTCACTGTTATCACACAGCATAGGCATGTATTACCAGTCATGGGACAGATATGAACAGGCCCATAGCTGTTTGTTTGGGTGCTCACAATGCCTCTGTCACGTACACCATGGATGACCACGCTAGTTGCATCACACCCCGCCCTGTGTGTGTGGGTGTGTATATGTGCGTGTGTGCTTGTGAGCGTGCATGTGACAGAGCCCGAGTGCATGTAGGATTATTTTGATGATTACATCACAAGGTCAGACTAGCAGAGTTCTGTTTAATCTGACAGCACCGCAGCCAGCGAGCATAACCACATCTGACCCGCATTTTAAGCATTTTCTAGAACTGTTCAGATTAAATGGAGTTTATTTCATCAGTCATGAGTTTCTCTTGCTCTGCTTTTTTGACTGGCAATATTGCGTCATTCAGGTTTTCACCAAAATGACATAATGAGGTTTCCGGTGTGATGTGACAATCTAACACAACCACACAATTTATCAAATAGTGAATTATGACTGTGGTGATCTGACACACTAGCTAACACAACTGCAGACCTACTCTGCAAATGTGACCTTTGAGAGCTTTTAACTATGTTATAGTGGTCTCTCCTCACCATTTACTCACTCAAAGTTAAATTTTGGAGTGATTTGTGCATGTTTGAGTAATTTTCAATTGGTTATTTTCACCAAGACACCATTTTGACGATCTGTCCCTGTTTTTACCCCACACGCCCACTGTGACGTACGCACTTTGTTCTCCAACTTTATGTTCTTAATTGGTTATCGGCAGAGGATTTGGCAGCATCGCGTAGTCTTTTTTGTACAAATCTGCTACTCACTGGCATGATCTACAGCTAACCATCAGAGGTGCTGACACTTTGTAGTGATGACTGCGGACTTCTTTCTTTTATAAAGTCGTTTTACATTAATATTGGTTGTCATGGATTTTAACTATATTAACCTTATTCCACCCCACCAACTTTTGCTTCTGAATGCTACAAAGTCACAAATGCTGTGACACTTCCGCTTAAGCTGAATCTCATTCATTACAATGGAGAATCTGGGAAAAGTTTTGCCACTAAAATCTGATATAAAGTAGATTGACCCTGTTGTCTCTGTAGAACTTATTTACTGTCATGATCAGCAGCCCCATGCAAAATAATACAACCTGAATCACGATGGTGGCGCCTAAGGCAACTTCCAAAATAAAGTGAATAGCAGACACAAGCACAATAAATGTTTCATAAGTTTTTTTTTTCTTTTGACTGATACTTCTTCATCCAGCTTTTCACCAAAATTGGGTAGTCAGAGTCCTGTGTGATCTGACAAGCCGGACAACTGCACATAAGTTCACTAAAAAGAAAAGTTATGAATTTTATTTCATTAGATACATTGTTTCTGTTTTTTGTTGAATGATAATATTGCCTCATCCAGGTTTTCACCGCAGGAACCGCATCTGACTCCAACATAAACTATTTAAAAAAGCAAAAAATTACGACTTTTGTTTCATAAGATTTGTTTCATCTTGTCTGATAATGTTGCCTCATCAAGGTTTTCGCCACAAATAGGAAATCATATTCTTAAGTTCTGTAGTGAGCTAGCTAACACAACTGCATTAGACTCAAACATCACTCATAAACAGGGGCAGTGCCACAGAGGGGGCTTGAGGGGGCACCAGGCTCCCCTAGAATGGTCAATGCCCCCCCATAGCTCCCCCACGTTCATACCACTAAAAATGTTGTTCAAAATCAGACTCCAATAAAAAAAATTCTATATTAGCTTTTATACATAACTAGACGGCGCTAACTACATTTAAACTGGTTTAAAACAGCAGAGCAAACATGGGAGGGGGTGGGGGGGTTCACATTGTTAAAAGGCTCTAAAGTAACATATTAAGGGAGCACCCATATTGAAGACCTTAGCACCCCTCAGCTCCCCCAGCTAAAAGTGTCTGGCGCCGCCCCGTTCATAAAATAATAAATGGTGCCTTTTATTTAAGGTTAAGATACATAGTTTATTTATTTATTTTGACTGATAATATTGCCCTATCCAGGATTTTACCACAATTAGGATCAATTAATCAGATTCTTAAGTTATCTGATAAGCTAGCTAACACAATCACATTTGACTCAAACATAACTTAGGCTATAAAAAATAACAATAACTGTGTTTTATTTTGTTTTCATTTTATTTTTTTCGCTGATATGTTCTCATCCAGGTCTTCACCACAGTCAGGTCATCAGTGACTTATGTTATCTAACAGTTAAGCTAGCAAACACAACAGCATTTGACACAAACATAACTTTAATAATAATAAGAAGAAGAAGAAGAAGAACACGTTTGCCTTTTGTTTCATAAGTTAGATTGTATTTTTTGTTCTTTTTGACTTTCTTTAGATAGGCCTTTATTTATTTATTTATTTTATTTTTTTTATCTCATCCAGATTTCACCACAATTGGGTAATTGGATTCCTATGTAAACTGACAAGCTAGCTAACACAACCTTATTTGACTCAAACAAATAAAAATGTGCCTTTTATTTCAAAACATAAGATAGGCTAGTTTATTTTTTCTTTTGACTGATAAAATTACCTCATGCAGGTTTTCACCAAAATTAGGCTCAAACTCCAGGTTAAGCTGACACAAGCTAAGACATTTGACTCAAACATAACTTAAAAATATATATGTAATGGTGATTTTAACTTCATTTTATACATGTTGCATTGTTGGATACATGATATGAATGCTATAGGCCTATTATTGCCTCATCCAAGTTTTAACCAAATTTGGTAATCAGATTCCTCAGTATGAGTCATGTGACAGTGTGCACCAACTAACACACTGCATTCGACCTAGACATATAAAATCGACTTTAAAATATTTCAAAACAGCATGATTTTTATATCAGCATTTACTTTTCTCCTTGTTTGACTGTTTATGTTTGCCCCATTTATCCCAGTCCAATTTGAAAACACTAATAATAGGCCTAATAGTGTTTGACAATAAACGTTTAGACAATTGTGTGTGTGTGTGCGTGTGTGTGAGAGCGTGTGTGGGGGCGTGTGTGCGTGTGACAGAGCGCACATAGGATTATTTTGTATTCCTGTATTTTATATATATATATATATATGTGTACTTTTGTGCATTACCGATGGTGCAGATTGGCAGCCTCGCTTCCGTCAGTCTGCCCCAGGGCAGCTGTGGTTACAACAGTAGTTTACCATCACCAAGTGTGGAAATGAATGAATAATGACTATAGTGTAGCGCTTTGAGAGGCTTTGACAAGCCTGTAAAGTGCATTACAAGTGTAAGGCATTATTATTATTATTATTATTAAAATTTAAATATTAATATTAATTAAAAGTTTTTGTCCCAATTAATAGTTTGATGAGTCTGCCTTTGCTCTGTTGAACTAATATTTCTGTATCCAGGTCTTCTCTAAGGTCAGGTGAGGCCTGTTTGGTTTGAGAGCACTCCAGCTTCCAGTCAAGGACAGTAAAATTATCATTAGTTCCTTTCCCTCTGTAGAGTTGTGACACAAACTTTCCAGCTAGCTTACCCCACTGCATTTGACCCAGACACTGGTCTAAAATAATATTCCTTTTAATTGAGTCAAATCATTAGTTCCCTTTCCTCTGCCTCCTGTATTGACACACGCTGGTTTTCACCACAAAGCTGCTGACGTGACTTAGCAAAAGTCAACGTTGCATTAAGCTGGCGTGGATGAGTCAGTGAGGTCATCGAGGGGCGGGACTTCCCATGCACTGTTTGTAAATAGTCTTATGCAAGTAAACAGGGTTAGGTAAGAGGCAGCCTGCACTGGGCTCAGGGATTACATTGTCTTTTAATAGAGATTAGTGCAGGAGTTCCTAAACTTTTAACGAAGACCTATTGTGCTGTTATGTAATTATAGTCTATGACACCCGTGGATCATTATGTTATAATTTGCACATTTTAAATTGGAAAATCCATCTAAAACAGCCAAAATGAATACACAACACTGCCAAATCCTATGTGTATCATTGATTAAGAAAATAAAATTGGAAAACGAAGTAGCCTAAATAAAGAGCAGTGAGCGTGTACCTGAGGTGGAGAAAATGAGGATTGATTGGTTGCGCAGTTAAATATTGATCAAACATTCATGAATCACTACAAATACAACATTGAGAGGAGAAAGGAGAAACAGCTATCCACGGTTAAAAGCTCTGAAAAGTACATTTTGCATAATTTAATGTATTGTACCTCCAAAAAGAACCATTTGAACAACTCAGGACCCCCACCGCAAAATGAGTCATCTCCGGGTAGTCTTGGTCAGGACTAGATGGCCGATTAACTCTGCTGATCTGGCAATTTTATTTAAATCTCCCCAGTTTATATTATTTTAAAAGACTCCAAACTCAGTTACTGCCTAAATGAGAGTGTAATCACAGTTTGTGCCGTGTCCTCTTGGCACAAAAAGAAACATCTGTCATAATAGCAGTCTTATAATAGTTACGTAACATTTCTGTACCTCTCAAGTCTGCACACGCTTATGCCTCTCCATGACAAGCAGACTGTGGGACTGTTCTCTCCATGTGAAACTGCATGTTATAAAATGTACTTAAATATGCACCATGTAACTTTTCTGGTATGGGTCCAACACCTGCTTGTCTCCTTGGTGATGTATTGCAGTAGCTCTTAGAAAGATTCTTACTATGAGCAGGTTCGCCTCTCCTCAGATCTGACCTGTACCTTGGCCTGGTGGGGTCACCTGCTTGTCGCATTAAAGATATACTTTTTTAACACTCATGTCAACTGTAGATTTTTTTTCCTGGTTAAAACTTGTGCCCTCTCTCCAAAGCTCCATGGTTATGCTTCAGAAGCAAGATACCATCTCTGTGTGGTCTCACTGCTGCTCGGATGACACTTTGTACAGAGGAAACTGAGACTCTCATTGTTGCCCCACATAAAGCCAACAGCACAACTTAGCTCTTCTGCAAAATCCAAAATAAGAAAGTTTTTTGATGAGGCCATGTCCCTTGAGCATTATGCGAAACTACAATAAAAATCTTGTTTCTTCCAGCGGCTTAGATCTCTGGAATTTACAGAAGAACCAACAATCCATGCTTTTATCTTTTATCTTTTCACCAGCCTCGACAAGAGAGAGTTGTCCTACAGTTTTGCTCAAATTTCAGGCTCTTGACCCGCACAAATAGGAGGGGTCATATCACACCTTTTCTAAAAGCGCTTCACTGAGGCCTCCAGGGACACTGCAGGTGAACAGGAAAAATATAAATTTTAGAGATGTCAATTTGAAACTTCTTCTGTAGTTTACTCACAAAAATGTAGTGAAAAATCGAATGTTTTCATAAATAAATAAAGCTGTTATGTGCAAAACTGGATCAAATTGACCATTTTTGGGACACAAGTCTCAAAAATAGATGGAGCCAGGTTTAAATTTCTTAAGAATATTAGATACTAAAAATACACAGAGGGGATTTAGGATCTTATTTAGTATTTGTGTAAAGTAAATCTCACTGAAAAATTGCATAAAAATTCATTTCATTTATTTAACTTTTATCAACTAAAAATTTAAACTTTGATAAATCAGACTTAGAATTAGATGCTAAAAAAATCCCTCTGTATGTTTTGTCAAAATTAAGCAAAATTAAGTCAAGTACAAAACTGTAAAGTTTGAGATGTGCAAGTTCTACTTTAAGAGGTGATCCTTATCTCTCTATGGGAGAAAAGTGTATTTTGAATTTATAATGTCCCTTATGACTGAAAAAATGAAACATTAAAACATGTTGTGGTGCAGAGTGGACAGTTTCGTTGTTCCCACATTAAAGCTTGTATGTAAAGAGACCACAGAAAACACATAGATGAAAAAATGAGCGTTTCCTCCTGTGGGCCCTACATGGTCAGGGCCTGACAGGTGTGTTTAGGTCTGCTAAGGTTTGATAGCAGACATAATCAAACCTTATAGTTGAGCTTGGAGCCTCATGTCCTCTGGGCAAGACCTGCTGATGTCGCCCCTCAGCTCTAGAAGAAACTTCCTCTCTCCCTTTGTTCTCTGGACTCGTAGATGCCTTAAAAACGCAGATAAAGACTTACTTCATTGAACTTTGTGTCTCAACCAGAGCTGCTTTAACTGCATTTTGCTGCACACTTCTTTTTGATGTGAAGCTCCTTCTGACTATATGTCTGAGAAAAGTGTTGTATAAATAAAGTTTACTGACTGTTAACCCCATGTATCATGTTCCTACAGCTGCTGAGGCCTGAGGAGGTGGAGATGCTGGTGTGTGGTAGTCCAGAGCTGGACATGAGCGCTCTGCAAAAGGCCGCACAGTACGAGGGATACAGCAAGACCGACTGCACTGTCAGGTCAGCACTGCTCATACTGTGTGCCTGGGCTCCACAATACTTTTATTTTTACTTGATTTTTACCCTTACTTGATTTTACTCTTACATGATTTTGCTCTTACTTGAGTATTTTTCTAGGATCATTAATCTGTACTTGCGCAAAATTACATGAGTAAAATGTTTCAGCTAGTAAATATTCCTCAAGCAACATAATTTTTCTCACATTCTACAGTTTTAAGATTGAAATTACTAATTCATTAACCAAAAAGTAATTTCTAAAATATATTCAGTCAGTAAAATAACTGTCAGTTCCAGCCCTACTAGAGAGTGTTCTTCTTTTAACAGGGAGCTTGGTGGTGCAGACCTAGCTCTGTGCTTCCTGTTGTGTCCTTGTGTGCCTCTGTATGACTGAGGTTTGTGAGTGAGTAATAAGCTGTGGCTGGAGAGGCCGTTGGCGTTGATTGACAGCCACACCCCCAGGGCAGCTGTGACGACAGTAGTAGTTTTCACCGTGTGTGGGAAATGAATGAATTATGCAATGAAAAGCAACACTGAATGAACTCTAGATAAACTACCATTTTATTTCAAGTGACATACATTTGAAGTTTATTTAGGATAAAACGGTATATTTTAGGGCTGCACTATATATCATATGAAAATCACAGTTTAAGTCACGGCACAATTATCAAATCATGAATGTTGCAATAATTTAGACAATAGAATGTTTTCTGCAAAAGACAGAATATCTCATGTTTTGAAAAATCTTGTGCCTGTACTTTGGACCAGTGTTTCTCAACTAGTGTTTTTACTTGGAATGGTTTAATATTTTTTACATGTAACATATTCTTAACACATTTGAAAATACTGTAGTAACATTTTGGACATCAATATATGTAGAAATAATTGTCAATAATGGATTTATTTAGCTAAAGAATCATCTGTACCTGTGTTACAGGGTATGTGAGACCTAACACTACTTCTCTTCTCTACTCTACTTACTCTGCTACTTTTTAAACCTATATCATAGCATAAACAATAAAAAAACAATAAATACTGCAAATCTGATCATAATTGAAAATGTGCAGCCCTTGTATACTTACAAACCTGCAAAATGCAAATATAGAGTGAACAGGAAGTTGAAGCAGCCGCAGCATAGAGCAGTGTGCACAGAATAGTACAGGTCAAAAGGTCAAAGGACGCAGCGCTGTCTACGTGAGTAGAACAGGAAGTGCTTTTACGCTTTCACACTCATGACACAGCGGTGGGAAACCGGCAAACAGCTTATAGGGTCAGAGGCTGAACACAGGCTGCTGCAGACGACCACATTCTGTTTGCTATGTGCCTTTATCCCCTCCACACAAGCTCTGTTATTATTGTTATTCAGCAGTGTCAGTGCAATCTAATCAAACTGACTTTTCCTGAGCAGAAGGCTCCACCAAACATTAGAACCTCGAACAGTAGATATAGGGTTAGTTCTATGGGAGATGTGCCTCTGTGAGAATCCTTCTTGTACTTTGTGTCTCACTGTCAGGCCCTACTTTGAAACAGTAAAGACATATTATACATTTTCTAAATCCTCAGACTCGATAGTCATTTAATATCACATATGTGTGTCTATCACGTTCTGGAGGTTTCGGGGTTAAACATGGTAATACAGTTCAGGCTCAGTGTGATGCTCGCACATGTTTGAGCTGTATATGTGTGCTCTGGTGCAGGTGCTTCTGGGACGTGGTGCTGGCCTTTCCTCTGGAGCTGCAGAAGAAGCTGCTTCACTTCACCACAGGCAGTGACCGTGTGCCTGTGGGGGGCATGGCCCACCTCAACTTCAAGGTGTCCAAGATCGACGTCTCCACGGACTGGTATGTCACCAGATAAAGTCCATGTTTGGGTCCAGCAAGAAAACAATGTTATAAAACCGATGTCAACTTAACTCACTGTGATAATAAGACATAACCCAAACATGCTGCATAAGATCCAAAACATGTACACAGTGTAATATAGAGTAGTTACAGCAAGTGCAACAGTAACTACCCTGTGTTAAGTTTAAATACAGTTTTATAGAGGGGCATTCTCAAGGCATGTTTATAAAAGAGTCTTTATCCAAACGTAGAGCAGGAGATAAGGGACATTAACATTAAATGGGTCAGGTCAGACCAGGGTCATGTTGTGAGGAGCTCACACATGAGGACCTGCACTACAGTGTATGCTACAGGCCTGTGTGGTCTCCTGTGTGGTGATCCTGTAAAACATTATTAGCGCTGTCATTTTAATCAGTTGTAAAGGTAGTTTTGTAATATCTCTTGTATTTGGATCATCAATACTCTGTATGTTGGGTCAAAGGTAAATCCTTATAGGGAAAGAAATTACTTTTTAACCTTTATTTGTATAGTTTCATATTAATATTTTAAAAGCCAGTGCAGATTTTAATATATCCCAATTCTTTAGTCGATTCTAGTGTAAGCATGATTAAAACTGCAGTAACTGCTCTGCTCTGCCTCACTGAATGACTAACATGAACACTCATTGTGGTCTCTTGCAGGTTGCCGATCTCTCACACCTGTTTTAACCAGATCTGCCTGCCTCCTTACCGCACCAGGAAGGAGCTCAAACACAAGCTAACCATCGCCATCTCCAACGCAGAGGGCTTCGGACTGGAGTGACAACAACAACAAAAAAACATTTTATTTATAACGAATACGCGATTTCATTGACAACTGCTTCAGACAGGCTCAAGATGGCGCCTCATTCTACGACCAATGGCTTTATCATAGCTACAGTGAAAGATTTTTGCACATTTGAAAAGTTATTATATTGTGTATTGTTTATTTTTAAGACGTTTTGGATGACAGGGACTCGAGCAGGACGGAGGCCAAATGGATTTTTGCAGTGTTGGTGTATATGATTTTTGAAATGATTTGTGCATATGTTGATGTTATATGGAGATGTATAGAGTTTATTTAGTGTTTGACATTGTGGCCAAACATAAGGCTGCAGCAGGTAAAGTGTGCACTGCAAAAAAGGAATTATGAGTTCAAATGACGTAAAGATCACAACTGGCTTTTTTTGACCTTTTAACCATGTTATTAATGAACTGTCCCCTCATCAAAAAGATATCTCGAGTTGTATTTTGCTTTGTTTGTTCCATTAATTAATTTATTCTAAAGTTGTCTACTTTCAGCACTCAAAACTGCTCTGTTTGCATTTTGCCTGTTTTGTTGCATCATAGATAAAACTCCGGACTTCTACACAGTTTTTAAGTCCATAAACCATCACCAGACTCATCCTGCGATCAAAGTGTGTTCACAACAAAAGCATGGCTCTATTAGCATAGCATTCCCAGAGATACGGCTTTCAATTCAATTTTAAGTTAAAACATGTGAAGTACTTATCCCACTGTGACCAAAAGCATGTTTGAAAGGGAATAAAAGCCAGAAGAATGCATCGTCCATTCATCTTCTTCCGCTTATTCGGGGGCCGGGTCGTGGGGGCAGCAGTCTAAGCAGGGACTCCCAGACTTCCCACATCCCAGACACTTCCTCCAGCTCCTCCAGTGGGACCCCAAGGAGGAGAATGCACCATATTTGTTCTTTAAATTCAGAAGGTTTCTCTTGATTGAAAGATGTATTTATATGTCTAGATTCTTTGATTTGTTTAAGTTTATATTTGTAACTGTTTTATAGGTCCTAGATTGTGACAGGTCAACTTTCTGGATATTTTAATCATGTTATAATGTTTTTACCACCTCATAAACAACCTAGAGCTGCGTTTTGAATGCATTCTCCTCAGGGCCCAGTTCCTAAACGTTACTGAATAGATATATATATTTTTTTTAGGTGTTCCTCACTTACCTTATGCATTCTGAGCTGTCTGATTGTTCCTTGGAATGAGTTTATAAGCACTTTTCACAACTTTGAGACCAGAGTGGAGTTTCACTGTAATGGTAACGCTAATAACAACTAACATGTTAACCGTGCACTTTCTCATTCTCAAATTCTTTATAATTAGACAGTGAATATGTTTTGACCTAAAGCTTATACCTTAGGCACATTTTTGCTCAGAAATACGGGAAAAATTGGGTTTTAACTGTAAAACTGTACCAAAATAAATATAAACTAATCCCAATTCATTGATTTCAAAATTCCTTTTTTGCAGTGTGTCATGTTAAAGTGAAACAGAGCTGTGCGTGAACAGTTCGGTGATGTTTGGGTCTTTGTTATATTTCAGCTTTGTCATTTGCCTTTGAGTTGAGTTGGACCAAAGTTGAGTTGTTATGTTTTGTGTTGAGTTAGACGTGTGGTAGACTGCAGGAAGGTTTGATTTGAGAATAAACTGAAGACATTCTCACTGAAGTCTCTAAGTCATGGTGTTATAACAGAGAAGGAGTGCTCAAAACTCAAATGGTTTCCAGTACATGTACGATAATAGGAATGTGTTGTGAGCATGCTAGCAGCGCACTTCCTGATTATCGGACAGTAAAATACTATCTAATTAGATGCAGACAGCACACAGCAGACTTATTTTGACCTTAAGAGCTGCTTGGGTGGGACAAACTTGGGTACGGGGCCTTTAATTGAATTTAAGAGCAATTATTTAATTCTGTATGATTTTTAGATCAACAATAAGTACTGAAAAATACAGTTATTGGTATTGGTATTGAAAACCACATTTTAGCATCGATGGGTTTTATAATCTAGAGGTCGGGACAGTACCTCTGGACTGGCAGACTAGGGTGGTGGCTGTATAAGAAGGGGGACCAGAGTGCGACTACAGGGGAATCTCCCTCCTCAGCCTCCCCGGTGAGATCTATTCCACGGACTAGAGAGGAGAATCCAACCAATAGTCGAACCTTGGATTCAGGAGGAACAGTGTGGTTTTCATCCCGGTCTCTCCATCCGGTCCTTGAGGGTTCACGGGAGTTTGCCCAACCAGTCCACAGGTGCTTTCTGGATCTGTTTAACTCGTGGTGTCCTTTGGGGGGTGCTCCTTTGCTCAGGGCTGGTCCCTCTATGACCGGAGTAGGAGCTGTGTTAGCCAGGGCTGCCCTTTCTCACCGATCCTGTTTATTGTTTTTATGTATAGAATTTCTGGGCGTAGTCAGGAAGCCGGAGGGGGTCCGAGTCAGGGATCACAGGATCTCATTTCTGCTGTTTGTTTTTTAAAAGCTGAACTGTTTGGAACTGACTCCCGTTGACACAGAAGTCAGTTCAGCACAATATGGGACTTTAAAATGTTTTTCACCGATCCTGAAATTAGGCCAGCACCTCCCCCATCTTCCTCTGTCCAATGGATGGATCTACTCTGGGCCTCATGTTCCTAAGCGACCCCTCCGCTCATGTTAGACCATGCATTCATCCTCAGTCTATAGAGCTTATGCAAATGACATCACAGCCTTCAGAACTCTATTAGTGAGAGGAAAAGGTATGTGAGAGTAAAAAAATCAGTCTGAAGTCACACTAAAAATAGAGCAAAAAT
The DNA here is from genome assembly GCF_009829125.3 of Periophthalmus magnuspinnatus. Classification (NCBI taxonomy): domain Eukaryota; kingdom Metazoa; phylum Chordata; class Actinopteri; order Gobiiformes; family Gobiidae; genus Periophthalmus; species Periophthalmus magnuspinnatus. Next base: position 9,106,447 of record NC_047140.1, on the reverse strand, counting down.
GATAAGAATATGTTATTGTGTGGCTGAGTTATAAGACTCCAGAGGAACTCCAGCATAACTCTACTGGAGGAACACACAAAGGTTAAACATTTACTTTGGAAAAATAGGCTGACAAAATTGTGCTCGTTTTACAGCTTGTCTCCATGGAGTTGTTATTGCTTTGCAGGATATGTTCCACAGCACGGCATTGAAATTCTACATTTTATATTTATTTAACTTGCGCGTCTCCATGGCGATTAATAATGTTATATGTTGTAATGTCTTGTCTGTTCACATTAAAAGAGATGTTTATGTTTTACACTGCAAAAACTGCATGAAGATTACTTATTTATTTCACTCATTTAATGTTTTATTCATTTATTGGCCTCATTAGGTGTAACTGCTCTGACTAGTTTCAAAGTATTTCTAATTACTGGACGTGATTTTGTTGAACCATGAGTGGACAACAACTTTTAGTCTCTATTGTTAGCCCTGCCCACTTAGTCTTTTCTTTCACTCGGATGCATCATAACAGACTAGTTGGATGAGTACTATGTAGACTATCCTCTGTGACTATCCCAGAGGCAGTTGTTTCTACGCAGTTCTCATCCAACTACACGCCTGACTGGACAAAAACGTTTCTTGGCTGTTTTTTTGTTTATTACTCTGTATACATGATTTTCTCCAGTATGACTTTCTCAAATGGCGGCTTGTACAGTACACTGCATGGGCTGTGAAGGGCATTTAACTGTTTGAAAAAGACACATTATTGTACTTTGTTAGCAACTTTAACAAAGATATTCTTTAAAATAGAAAATCCAAGCCCCTATTTTATACCTTACAGTGCAAAAATTGTTTAAGGGGTCTAAAAATCGTCTGTGGCACTCTGAAAAGTTGAAAGCCCTTTATTACAAGAAGTTTACATGATTAAAAGTCTTTTCAGGATTCCTTAAACTATATTTGCACTGTAAAGGTCATTTTAATGTTTTTAGTTAATCCTTGAGACCCTGATTTTTTACTTGACAAACCCACCGATGCACTCAATAAAATGTCTTTGTCGTAATATATCCTGTTTCTGCTTCTCACCAAAAGTTGCACGGACTTGAATGGATCAGTGGAAACCAACATGGATTCTCATTAAACCTCCTCACACCCTCACTCTCCTCCTCACCACAAAGACGGGAGATATTTGTAAGGGAACAAAATTAAACCTTATTGAAGTCTTATTGTATCCAGTGAGTTGAGTGTCCGCCTACCAACCAGAAGGTATCAGGTTCCAGTCTCACTTGAACATACAGCCTACTGTAATTGTGTCCATGTGCAATCACAATCAACCATTTTCTTTTCTACTATCTGGTATGGTGTGACAGGAAGGGCATCTGAATTAAAACAAAAATCGAATTAATGGGATAGGGTTCCTGAGCGTTCCCTTAATGATTGTCTGAGGAGCTCGGTCGCACAGTAGGAGCTCGGAGAAAAACCACTGCTCCTCCACATCGAAAGGAGCAGCTGAAGTGGCTCAGGTATCTGTTCAGGATGCCCCCTGGATGCCTCCCTGGGGAGATGTTCCAGTTATGTCCCATTGGAAGGAGGCCCCGAGGAAGACACAGGACACACTGGAGGAACTATGTCTCTCGGCTGGCCTGGGAACACCTTGGGGTCCCACTGGAGAAGCTGGAGGACGTGTCTGGGGTGCGGGAAGTCTGAGAGTCCCTGCTGAGACTGCTGCCCCGGCGACCTGGCCCCGGATAAGCGGAACAAAATGGATGGATGGAAATTACTGGTTTAGCTGATTAAAATAATTAATCTTGAACGGTTATAAAATATGATGCAACTAGGCATGACATGTTCTAAATATACAACTGCTAAATGAGCATGAATATGGAGCTATCTTAAATGCTAGTATAAATATTTTGACACTTATCGAGAGTGAAAAGTGGCTTTGTGCTTGGCCCTTCATGCAAACATCACCGCGCTAACAATTATTGCTCAACCCTGCCCCACTTTAATCGCTTATCATTAGCCAAACAAATAGTGCTATGTAGGCCACGGCTGTAAAACCCAACCACAATTATCTTCAGAGGGAGTCCAGACAGATGACTGGGCCGTGTTTCACCATAATGGTCAGATAATACTTGTTTAGTGGTGCCAAAAGCGCTAATACCATTTTGAGTGTGTAGCTTTGATGTGGGCGCTAACAGGCCACGTGTTGTGTTTGCTAACGCTAACAGCTGATCGATCTGTTGATATGGACACAAAAAGGGCAAAGGTCGTGTATTCACAGACTGTTCAAGAGGTCATTTCACCCAAACCTGATTATTCAAGTATTCAAGTACTGTATATATACTCATCTTACTTTTGAGTACTTCTCTGAGCACTTTTCAGACATATTAATTTGAGTCATACTAGTGTTAGTCATATAATGTAACAGTACTCTTACTTAAGTAAAAGTTTTGGCTACTACTGTGAATACGTCTACAAGTGCCAAAAGCTTTATGTTGACAATATGAAGTTATTTATTTATTTATTCTTTATTTGTCAAGGACCATGTACAAATTCATTAATCTTACAAAATAAAACATGATTTGTACCAGATTTAGCCACTGCTACTTTCCATCTGCAGTCCCTGAGCAGATTAAGATACACATTAAGATACACATTTCATTACAATTATATTATAAGACTATCACTTTATCATTAACATTAGCAGTTACATACCATAAAACATTTAATTTGTTTAGCCTAGCGTATTTTTGGGACAAAGACGCTTTACATTGCATTATTATGAAGGTAAGTTACTGTTGTGGCCACATCTACCTTGGGGCAAACTGACAGAAGTGAAGCTGCCAATCTGCACCATTGGCCACTCCCACCACCAATCATTCCCTCATACACAGCTTTCATACAAGGCAATGAGGATGATTTTTTTGGTTTTGTTTTATAAGACTTTTAACTTTGTGTCTGTGTTTGTTTCATGGATATTTTTCTCTTTTGCCTGCACAGATATATTGTAGAAACTGTTCTTGAGGACAAAATAAATAAGTCCGCTGTGTTCGCTCTGCATCTAACTCTCTAACAGAGAATCAGGAAGTGCACATAAACTCATGGTGAATAGTTAGGATGCTCAGAATGCATAAGGTAAGAAGTGATGGGCTCTGGATCACTGCAAACTGTTTAATTTATTTATTTATTTATTTATATATTTATTTGACAGGGACAATGCAATCTGACATAGTTACAACATGAACATTGCAGCTGATGTGATGCATATAGAGTTTGTAGCAAAAGCTAATTCTCAACTCCCGTCCCTGGTTGAGCTTCTCCACAATTCACCAATATGCAAAATATATGTGAACTAGTTCTGGTTTTCAGAGAGCAAAAATGAGCCTTTAACAGAATAGCTCTTCTCAGTCCAGGTCACTGTCATGTTTGGCCTTGCTCGCCCCTCAGACCACAATGCAGAGGGTGGACTGGGTCTGGCAGTGAACCACAGCTCTCTTTGTGCCTCTGAAAAAACCTGCCAAGTTCAGTCGTCCTCACTACGGGCTCTTACACAACCAGGGCAGTCTTAAGCACGGCTATGCCCCTGTTTGATGTTTCTTAAAGGGCATGCTCATGACGCATTTGGCCAAAAAAAAAAGAGAAAAAAACAAGAATCCCTGCTCTGGTATAGGTTTTGCATCTCCAAACACATTTTTTCATGTTCATAATCCTTCAGTAGAGTTGGCCTGATGAACGTTCACTACACCAAACAAGAGTCATGTTGCTAATATATATTGTCATGGGTTGTTCATGTTTATAGGTGCCATTTTGAAAACTCTGCAAACTTTTCAGACCGAGACCCCCTAAAAAAGACATGCAAGTAACCCGGGACCCGAAACTGCAAAATAAAATTGACACAGGTAACAATTTTGAACAAAATGTGTAACATCTTGATTGATATAATGTGTTTGAATGGTTTATTGAGTAATTTATCCTAATTTCACAATGAAAATAAGTTTACAAATCATATCTTGCTATCATCGCGTGATGCTCTGAACCTCTGAAATACATAATATTGATTTGAATAGTTTATTTTTATGGTAACAGTCCCAGTTTCTCTGCACTACAGCTTTGTTTCCATTGGTTCGCTTTCTCCACTGTCTAACCGGACTGCCCTGTTTGAAGTGTCCGAAGCCTGGACCCTGGAGAGTACAAGAAAGTATTACTTATATTTGGGTAACATCAGGGTCTCACACAGCATAGCACTGCCCCTGGACCGTGAGTGATACCCCGAGAATGAAAACACAACTGGGCTGGAGGGAGCATTCATTCCCAAGTGAACCGTGCCAGTGGAAAAGAAGCTTCTGAAACTCATGACTCTTTTTCTCAGTCGACAGCTCCCATTGTTCCAGTAAAACATGTTTGGTACCAGTTTATAATAACGACATCCATCGACCTTAATAAAGAATGACAAAAGACTTGACTCATAATGAACAAACGGTTTATTAAGAATGACTGAGGTATTTACTTAAAGGGTTGGTGTTAGGGGCTGTGTATGGACTTAAAAAGTGTGTTATTGTATTGCTTGAAATGTTCCACAGTATGGCATTAAACTTCATTCATTTCATTTATTCAATCCCAGGTTTTTTATTACATTGAAATACATACATTCTTTCAGTGAATGGGGTCATTTCTCCACCGATTTGACCAGTAAATGATTGCTTCACCTGCTTGACTCCTACAAGATTGATACATCTATAAGTTACCTAGTGCACGTTTAAACGAGAACAATTCTCTGTGCATCATTATCAGGTGTGTGTTACACTGTATAATCATTCATAACCTAGTTTGTGTATGACTTGTGCAGTGAGGCAGCAGATAGTCCCTGGTACTGTCCTGTGGTTCCAGGAACAAACTTGTCCTAATAACAATCACACAGGGGACACACCTGCTTTTACGTTCTGCCCTAGATACACTCAATGTGATACAAGAGAACATTGCAGAGTTTATCAGCCTGGTCGTTGTACCATTTACAAGTTTGTAGCGTCTCTTATTCTTCCATATTCAAGTAGAGCTGCATGGTATTGCCCAATCCATGTTACTGCACACTCCATGGTATTGCACTCTCCATGTTATTGCACACTCAGTGTTATTGCCCACTCCATGTTATTGCACACTGCATGGTATTGCACTCTCCATGTTATTGCACACTCCATGTTACTGCCCACTCCATGTTATTGCACACTCCATGTTATTGCACACTCCATGTTATTGCACACTCAGGGCTGTGTCTGAATGTCCACTCCTGCCCCTAACCCCTCATTCACTCCACAGCCCTGCACTCTTTAGCAGACTCTTTAGAGCCTCGTTCACGGAGAGATTTGGACCCACAGCTCACTCCATTCAGGTCATGTGACTCTGGGTCTAGGTGAAAAAAGACTAAAGGCTAAACTCTAATAAAACTGTATTTCTGTAATAAATAATGATCAGATTGAACTGGTTGGACTTTTATCTGAGATGTGGTAATAATCGCTCTTTTAACAACTTCAGCTAAGGCAAGTGGCTAACGCTAGCAACTTACACCATAACGGTTCATTTAAGTGTCAACTGTGTGATAAACCAGCACTTATATATCCACTGTTCCCTCTAAGCTGCGCGCGTCTCCGCGCACAGAAAATCTGTGCTGCGCACAAAAAAATCAAACCGGAATTGAAAATAAAATAAACACACAACAATTCATTCTGCGCTATTTTTCAATGTGAGTCAGTGAGTGTGACCGGGGACGAGCTGCTCCAGCCAATTATGTGATTCACATACGTATCTGCGCAGTTTATCAACGCCATTGACAGGCTCCTCATGAGCCGCTACCAGAGTTTTAGCCGATGTGGAGTGAAGACTCGCTAATGATGCTAAGTGTTTAACCCCTTAATGTTCCGACGGCCCGCCCTCGGGCGCACTGTTACGCACTGTTTTGTAGCAGTTTTGCGTTTTAAACTTGACGAAACGGACAAAACAAAGGAAGTACGCGACCGAGGACACTGTGGATGTTTGTACAAGTTAAACTAGAGGCATCTCGGACCCGGAGCGGTTCGTGGAACCGAGTGAAGATCTCATGATGGACTGAGGAGCAGAGGACCTTATGATTTGATGGACTGGATGCTGTTCCTGATCGGTAAGTGTGGTTTATTCTGCTATTGACCCACACACACACACGCACACTGACAGAATTTGGTCCAAGCGGGACTCGACCCTCCAACCTCTAACCACTGAGCCACTGTAGCAGAATGACTCTCACTGTACAATCATGTACAGTGTGTTCTGAGTTTCCAGTGTGTGTTTGTTTACATTTTGAAGTGTGTGTGTGTTTGTTCACTGTTTGCCGTGTGTGGTTTGTATATATATATATATATATATATATATATATATATATATATATATATATATATATATATATATATATATATATATATATATATATATATATATATATATATATATATATATACACAGATTCCTCTCAGTGTGTATTGGTCATTGACTGTCACTAGTTTATCAAATGATCGTGTCATATACTGAAAAAGAGTTACTGGACTGTCTCCCAGACACAGTAGGACAATCTCACTCAGTCACAGTAAAAGCTTCACACAATGGCTTATACTCATAATACAAGTCAGAGCTTTATAATAAAAATGTTAAGTGTGTTTTCAACATTGGAGTTTACAGTTGTCTTGGTTTGGTTGGAAGTTCATGTTTTGCCATAGTTAAAATGACATATTTATACTTCCAATAGCATTAACATACTACACAGGTCATGAGCAAGATTTTTGTCATTTTCATTGTATAAGTGGCTAAAGCACTTAATTAAATGTCTTATAACAGGAATGTAAATGTGGTAATTTGATTCTTTTAATAAACCATTTAACTTGGATGGATGTGATGCAGCACGACCACAGTGCGTGTGTGACGTCTGATGTTGCTCACAGTGGTCCATGGGACGCTCAGGGAGTTTGTGTGTTTGCTCAGACTCGTGAAAAATTAGAGGGAACATTGCTTATATCTGCTTCATACAGTCGTGTCACAAGACCTGTCGCCACGCTGTTGTTTTTCTGACTCTCACAATGCACTGTGGTCTATAATGAACGGTCTAGTGACCAGCGTCGGACACGCCGGTTCAAGGTGCATTGTGGGAAATTTGGAATGCACTATTTTTTACCAACTGGACATTCAGACAACACTAAAGATGGTATGACCCTTAAATAGTCTGCTCTTTACACACTCTTCTCTTTGCACACTCCTGTTATCACACTGTCCAAATTATTGCACCAATTTGGCCACACATTCAAATAATTGACATCTTGCACACGTATATGAACGTGCTCTGGTGTACACGTGATTCTTGTATTGGTTCAGCAGTTCAGAGTTCAGTCTTCTCTCAAATGTTAAAGCTCCTGAACCTGTTTAAAAATGCAATATTTGTGACATCCAAAAAATAACAAACCATCAAAAACAACCATAAAATGTATACTTTCTGCAATATAAAATGATATTATACAGACTGTGTGTTGATAAAAACGCAAAATCATGAGTTCTGGAGAAAAGTAACCAAACGGGATAGTGTACACATATATTCTATTCGCAGCGCTTGAGAATCAGGAGGTGCATGGTTAGGAGTCATGCTTTCATGTATTTTTTTGTGTGTTTTTATATATCTGAGAAGGAACTGCTGAAAATTTGGCTGTCACTGAATGGGAATCTGCTCTTGCAATTTACTCCAAATCATTGGTTCGCTCTGAGCGAGCTGTGTACATAGTTATGTTACTATGGGCCAGGACTTGTTCATTTAAATACCAGTGTTGTGCATCAGCTGCTAATCATCGCGCGGTAAGCTAACAGCCCCGAGCGCTCCCTCCCAGTGTCTGTGTAACGTGACTGAAGGAGACATGCCAAACACACAACAACTTCCATTCCCAAAGTCATTATTGTGGTGATGTGTTCTGACAGGGAGACACTGCCAGAGGAGGGGAAGTCCATCAAACTCATCGCCAACCTGATTAACAGCTAACACCTACTTTTGACTTAGGAGCAAATTATGAAATGATTACAGGAAGCATTGTCACTTCTGATTAAACAGTTTGATAAAGAAAAGGGAGTGAAGTGTCTTGCCCAAGGACAGTGTGCAATCGCAGTGTGAGCTGTCAACTTTCAACTGACTAAGTTATTGCATCTATACTTTTTCTGTTTGTTTTTTCATGCTACGTGTCTTTGGTCATGTGATTTTATTTGGCCCCGTTGCAACTTTAGGTTGTTTTCACACATGTTCTTGCTCTGTATGGAGCTGTGTGGAGCTGTGTGGAGGTGTATGGAGGTGTACAGAGGTGTGTGGAGGTGTGTGGAGCTGGGTGGAGGTGTGTGGAGCTGTATGGAGCTGTGTGGAGGTGTGTGGAGCTGTATGGAGCTGTGTGGAGGTGTGTGGAGGTGTATGGAGGTGTGTGGAGCTGTGTGGAGCTGTGTGGAGGTGTGTGGAGCTGTGTGGAGGTGTGTGGAGGTGTGTGGAGCTGTGTGGAGGTGTGTGAAGCTGTGTGGAGCTGTGTGGAGGTGTGTGGAGCTGTGTGGAGGTGTGTGGAGGTGTGTGGAGCTGTGTGGAGGTGTGTGGAGGTGTGTGGAGGTGTGTGGAGCTGTGTGGAGGTGTGTGGAGGTGTGTGGAGCAGCCCCAGTGGCACTAGCTCTATGTCTGTTTACTTCTCTCTTTGGGCAAGTCTTGTTCACATACACTTCACATCACTCAGGGTCGCTGATATTCAGTTGACTTGTTTTGCCTCGTCAGACGATGTGTCACGTTACGTCCAACTCTGCAGCACAAATATATGTGACCCAGGAGCTTTTTGGTCCAGTTTCAAGAACCTTCGTGGACTGCTCAGGTCAGCCCAAGGTTGGCCGCTGTCACTCCACAGAGACACCTGTTTAAAACATTCTCACTCTCTCAGAGTGTTGGGGCAGAGTGCTCCAGAGAGTGTCATGTTCACAGATGAGATGAATCGCTCTTCAGCTCATGTTACATCAGTTTACACATGTTTTTTCTCCATCATGAGGCTCATTAGCCATTAAACTGTTTCATGAACAAGTCCAGTAAAGTTTTCATATCAGTGTGTTTCATAAAGTGAAGGTGAACAGTCACTGAACCCAACCCTCAAACAACAGTAAAAACATTTGTTAAAAGTCATTTGATGAAAATAAAGTCTGTGTGGATTCTGTTTACTTTGTAAATCTGGATGTAGTTCACGTTCTCGTTCCTGTTTGGAGCACTCTGAATTGTGCAGATTGATTTGTCCAGACACTGGTGTAGAAGAAAATAGGCTCAGTCTGTAATTTAGTCAAAGGACAATAGTGAAAAGGACCTCAGTCACGTCAGAGTGATGATGACACACAGGACTCATGTCCCATGTACACAATGTGTCATGTCTGTGAGACATTCTCATGGTACAGAGCCAAAAACTCCCACGAAGCATCACTCAAACACTCACTACTGCACAGAGGGGCTGTCACTTCTCCACACTGCAACCTGTGAGCACACATGTGAAGGAAACACAGAGGGACTGTAGTAACATACTGCAGTACTGTAAAAGTGTAGATTTATGAACAGAGCAGAGACTGAGTACTGTGGACATGAGTCCTGTGGACATGAGTCCTGTGGACATGAGTCCTGTGGACACGAGTACTGTGGACATGAGGATATGAGTACTGTGGATATGAGTACTGTGGACATGAGTCCTGTGGACAGGAGTCCTGTGGACATGAGTACTGTGAACATGAGTACTGTGGACAGGAGTATTGTGGACATGAGTACTGTGGACAGGACTACTGTGGACAGGACTACTGTGGACAGGAGTACTGTGGACATGAGGATATGAGTACTGTGGACATGAGTACTGTGGACAGGAGTACTGTGGACATGAGTGTTGTCAGGTCATTCAGTGATTCGAGGCTTTAGAGCCAAAGTTCGTCTTCGAACTTTTTGATCAACTACAAATGTAATTTTTTATTGCACATTTTATGATCCATTTAAAACAACAACTAATAATATAATAACATGTTTTAGTCCAAAATCTTGCATATTACTGTTTGTACAATATCAGACAATAGTGGCATATAGGGCTGCAACTAATTGCAGCCAGCGCATTATTTATGTATTTATTTTTATTATTTTTTTTATTTATAATATTCTTGAAGGCACTATACCAGATTTTTTACAAAAATGTGAAAAACAACCAGTCCATTTTAAACAGTTTGCAGTGATCCAAAGTTATTCCTCACTTACTGAGCATCCTAATTATTCACCACTATGAGTTTAAGTACATTTCACAAGTTTCAGAGGCTAGAGTGGTAATACCAGCCGCACATTTCCTAATTTGCGAACAATAAAACGCTTTATAGTAATAGATTATTAATAATTGTAGATTATTAGTAGATTATTGCTGCTGTACCGTGAGATTTTAACCAAATAAAAGTTGAAATCTGGTGACTGAACATTTCCAGATAGAGAATACACATAATAACACATAACATATAGATCACCTGTTACCTTTTATGGTTTTGAAAATGCTAAATTCACCAAAACAATGTATTAACATGTTTTATAAGTTTAATTATAAAACATGATAGTGCCCCTTCAGAGCACTATCACAACACAATCAGCTGCATCCCACTAAATTAAACTACTGCACATCACCTCAGGTTTGTCAAGTTGCTGTGTGCAGTTTTGTATCACGTTTTTTTTATATTTATGGAGAATTGTCGTGTGGGAGCATGGTTGACGTAGGCTTGTGGGCGGAGCCTTGTACAAAATCTTACAGTTAACCATAAGGAACTTTTAAATAGGGCCTGGGAGAGATCTCTAAATGACTCAAACATGCATGTATGACATATAAAACCTCTTCAGATGTGTTTTTGATTCATTCTTGCAGCCCTAGTGGCAGGTGTGGGTTTGAAACAGCTGTCAGTTGACCGTATATAGAAGTGAATGAGAAAATATCATCTTACGCTGCAGGTCAGGTAAGGTGAGGTTTTATGTGGCGCGGTTTGCATTGGGAACTTTGTCATGTGCATTTGACCAACTCTTCAGAGCTGCTGCCACCTAAGAATGTGCCTATTGTGCACATTTGCTAGCTTGATTTGTCATAGCTAAACATTTGACTCATCCAGTACAGATTTACACGTCCGTATATAGCACGAGTAGCCGTATAGTTATAATATACATGCTGGTCATTAACGTTTTAGTATCTTTGTGGTTAATAATGTTAAAGCTGCACTACGTAACATGTCAGGTGTAGGGTCTGCCCACTGCTTGTCTCCATGGAGATGTTATCACGTTACTTGGAATGTTCAACAATATGACATTAAACATATCTATATCACCCAGTTTTTGTTACTGAAAATGTGCATTCTTACAGTAAGAAGCTAAATGGAGATAGGTAAGTTTAATGCCATAGTGTGTAATATTCCAGGTAATGCAGTAACATCCCAATGGAGACAGGCTGTTGACAGGACTCAGCCAGAAAAGTTACACAGTGCACTTTTAAAGCAGGCATATTGCACTTGTGTCTGCTCTGTAGTTATAATCTATGACACGTGTGGATCATTATGTTGTAATTTGGACATTTTAAATCACAAAATTAATCTAAAACAATTTGATCTCTAAAACAACGTGATCTGAAAAATATGTATTTATTTATATTTAGTTTTTTGTTTGTTTTCCTGGATAGACTAATTGGCCCTGTCTGAGTGCACGTGCTCAGATCATGCTGCAGACACATTGACAAAACCTAATCCTAATCTCTGTGGTTTATAATCGTCGTGAGCAGACAGGAACAGTCATGTCCTATAGGGATTATCCAATTACCTTTATTATGTGAAAGTGAATTTGATGAAAGGCTGACGGAGACGCACACTCACAGGAGGACGGCTTAGATAACAGACAAAATGCTCCAGGATTATGATATCACATAGAAATATACTGGTAATAATTTTGATAAATAAATAAACACAGACCCCACATTTTTTTATTTTTTTTTTGGGAGATTTTTTTGTACCATCTAACACATCACCACAAGCTAAAAATAGATACAAAGATGCAAAAGTACAGTTTATTTTTAGCATTTTAAATTGTGACAAAAATATTTGGATTTTGACAAAATGTGTATGTTGTTTTGCTTATAAAAAAAGTCTGAACAAATTTATTCAAAGTTTTTAATAATGCTAAAAACTGAAACAATGTCTGTTGCGGGTTATTTTTAGAACGTAAACCCCGCGATAAAAGAGGGAACACTGTATACATATTTGTTTTCCCCATGTATTTGAGAAGAATTTATCTTGAGGTCAAAATAAGTGCGGTCTGCATCTAATTATTAAGCGATTTAGTGTCAAAGAATCAGAAAGTGCGTATTAGCATGCTAGTTGTCACTGCAAAACTCCGCTCTGGCCTCTGAACGTTGTGAAAAGTGCTTATAAACTCATTGTGGTTAATATTTAGAATGCTCAGAATGCATAAGGTCAGTGAGGAATAACTCTGGACCACTGTAAACTGTAAAAATCATCTATGGCACCTTTAATGTGAATTATTTCATTAAAATATTCAGCCTGGAAAAAGCAAATGTGTTTGCTTCTAGAACATTCTTTGACCTTTGCTGCACACACATGATCACAAACCAAAGACAGTCCTGATCTGGCTGCAGCTCTGATCAAACACTGGGGTTATCACAGCTTCAAAATGCCCCGTCATGCCACGTTTCCATGGCTCAGTTCAGTTTTGTCTCTTCTGTATCTCTAAAGTAGCAAACATAAACAGTATCTTTGGGCTGTTTGGTTTTATGACCCTTGTGAGTCCGTCCTCCTGCTCTCACATTACATCACCACAGTCCGTGTCCTCAGGCGACCTCTTCTTCCAGTCTGTGTCCTCATATGTCCTCTCAGCGCGCTCAAACTTCAAAACACCAGCTGCAACTTGGGCTTTAAACCTGCACTACGGAACTTTTCTGGCAGAGGTTCTGCCCCGTGCTTGTTGATGTTTGCCTGCGATCCAGAATACACACTTTACTTTATGAAGGTGTGAATCTGGTCACCGCTGAATCTCCTTGACTTCAGGTGGGAGTGATTGACAGGTGGATTAGCCAATCAGGGACATGCAGGGACATTCATATCAAAACAAATATGGCTGCTTAAAAAAAACAAAAAAAAAACAAAACAAAGTGAAACAATATCACATGAAAAACATGGCGGATTTCTGCAGAATCAATGAGCGAAGCTCTAACCTTTACTTTAGCCTGAGGTGAGATTTTGTTCAAAATAATGGATGACCAATGAGCTCGCTGAGTTTACATGCACCACTGAAATAAGCAAATCTGATTGGACCATGGGCATGTTTGAGCCTGGATCGAGGTGTGACTGAGGAAGTGACTCAAATTAGTATGTCTACTGACGCTCACATGTTTGAGTAATACTGTACTGTCCTGCATTTGAGGCTTGAGCGCTCAGAAAATGTCTGTTTTTAACCTACCATCTATCCCCACCCACAACCACCTATCCCCACCCACAGCTCTATACTTATTTAAAAAAATAAATGTTACATTTTTCAACAATAAATTCTGTTCTCCGTCAGCATGCTAGTTGTTAGCGTTACTTTGTTCTGAACCTCATTGTGGTCAATATTAGGATTTTCAGAAGTGCGGAATAACTTTGGACCACTGCAAACTAAAATTAACAAATTCTGTCTTTCACATTTTTAAATCTATTTCTATTTTATTATGTTTGAGCCATTTCTTTATAGTTTTGTGTTCAAACCCTTTCACCAGCAGCTTACTGGATCCATCTGTGTCAGGTGTCCTGTTTGTCCTTCAGAGCCTGTTTGAGGCTCTTTTGTGCGTATATTTATAGAAACTCATAAGGTTATACCAGCATCAGAGGATCAATATCTAAAACTGACTTGGTAACACGTTGGTATCAAAAACCGTGGTATCGCCCCTGGTAACAAAATGTATTTTTTCAGTTTTGAACAGGAAGTCAACATTCCCATTTCCATAGCATTATTAAGCACTTTAAGATCAATAATTCAGTGTACAGTGAACCAAATGTAAAATAAAGATCTGTTTGTTATAGTTAAAAACAATAGGAGGGCCATTAAAGGTTGAATAGGGTCGTTAAGGCTGAAACTGGAGACAACAGCTGTTTTTAGATTTAAATTTTGTTTAGTTGAAAACAAAATACTCCAAAAAGCATGATATGTCTTCTTTAAATTCTACGTGTATCACTGATTAAGAAAAAAAAAACAAAAAAACAAAGTAAGAACGTCACAGTGGGCGTGTACTAGTGGAGGTGAAAATAGGAGTTGATCGGCAATACGGCATCTTGAAAATAAGTGATTAAAGATGACTCAAAGATGAACCACTCCAAATACAACTTCAGAGGCTTAATGAGAAGGAAACAACTATAACATGATTAAAAGCTCTGAGGTCCATTTTGCAGAACATGTCTCCTTTAACATTCACTATTAGCGTCTAGCTAGAAGAATCCTCATGACTTACTGTTATTTACTCACAGGGCTGAGTCAGATGACCTCCCCTCATATCTTCCACTCTCACCTCTGCTCAGATGAAAGCAGAACCTCTGTGTGCACACTAAGTATCCATGCCAAAGGGAGGCCAGGTCGAGTTCTGCCCTCTGATCCAAACTATTCTCAATATTTGGCAGTGGATTACAGGCACCAGGAGAGAGAGAGAGCAGCTGCTATAAATTGTGGTTGTCAACAGGAAATGCTAATGTCCCATCATGCCGTTGTTGCCATGCTTAGCTTTGTTTTGTAGCCAGTTTTAACAGTGCGAGCTTTAGAGCCGACTCAGCAGACATGAGGTCAGCGCTCCTGATTTCTGTGATCAGTTTTCATGTTTTTTGCAAGAAGATCAGACCAGCAAAGTCCATTAGAGTTCAGCAGCTAAGTAGAACATTTAAGGGAAGATTAAGAGTTCAAAGGCATCACAGCGAGTTCAGTTGGTTGAGTGTTTGTTCACTGATCTGAAGGTTGGTGGTTTGAATCCCGCTCTCGACATAAACATCATTGGTTGCACAGTCAGATCCACTAAGGTTCCAGCTCCCACAAATTAATACTGTCATTCTGTCTTTGGGCAAAACATTTGACCCCACCTTGCCCCAGGTGTCTGAATGTGTGTGTGGATGAGTGAATGGTTCCTTGATGTAAAAGGATTTGTGGAATAGAGCAATATAAAAATGTGACCTTTTCCCATCATACAGGCTAACCAGCTACAGAATGTGGTGACTGATGTTCATAATGGTTGTTTTTTTAAGTCCAGAAAGCACATTTAAAACCTTAGATGTGGCGAAATACTTTATTAACTAAAACAGTTTATAAAGTGTCAGGTTAATAGTTACCAGGTAGCTGATTAACCCTGAGAAATAAAAAAAGAACATATATACTTTTTTTTTTTTTTTCCTCATAAAGTCTATGGGAAAAATCCATAAGAAATGTACATAAGTAGGCAGACACTCCATAGACTCACTAGGAGACGTATGAATAGGTGTATATTTTTACTGGCTCACGAACAATCATGACTCAGTGCTAGTGCAGCCTCTGCAGGTCAGTGAGTGAATTCTGGAGATTCTGAGTTTCAAATAAGGCCTGTCCATAAACTGAGAATGAGACACAAATAGATATGTCTTTATCTGCAGGTTAAGGCTCTGGACACACAGGGTCAGATGTGAGCGTTGTAACTTTTTTACAACAGCACAGAGGCTGAGAGGCCAAGGGTTGTATCCTCTAGTTCTAGTTTAGCCCTAGTTTAAGCTTAGTTTAGCATTCGTAATATATTTAATAATACTATGCATTGAAGGGGATATCAGTGCAGACAGACACAGGTAAAGCCCAAATAACAAACAAGTCCAACATGGGGTGCTGAAATCAGACCTAGGACTTCCTTCTTGTGAGGTGAAAGCCCTAACCATTGCAACACCTGTAACATTTCACTTTTTGAAATGTTGTAAGGACGCAGTGACCGGGAAGTTATGTGGGTATCAGTTTGTGACTCACTCAATTAAGACAAAAGTGTGGCTGATGCAACTGCCACAAAATGCCTTCTTCTGTTTCTTCATCTGTGAGAGCGAGGAAAACGTGCGTCAGTGAATCTGGTGTGAAAATGTGTCTGAATGACGCACATGCGCTGTGAAGTCCACACAGCACAGAATAAACATGTGAATGAGACAGAGTGAGTGTCTGTGGACAGAAGGACCCCCTGCCACGTCGGACAATGGAGTCAAATACTTACAGCTGAACAGAATGCAGAGATCAGTCAGGAAATATGTTGGGCTATGTCAGCTTTTAATCAAAGTAGGACCACAATATAATTTCAAACTCAAAACGATACACGGATTAGCATTTCCTCATTATTATTATTCATTCACACATTCAGCCAAGTTTGTTTTGTGAGATCGTCTCCTTTTGAACATAAAACATCTGTTATGTGATGTATATATTTAAGAGCAATACAATACTGCAGCCAATATCTAATTTCCAAATGCTTTTACTTCCCACTAATCAAAGTGTTCAGCATTAAACTCATTTAAAGCAAGAACAGAACAGATTAGAACAGATCCATTAGAACAGATAGCATTAATTATAAAGCATTTTGTGAGTGTGAACTCATATACCACACAAACACTACTCTGTATTGATGTATATTTAAAATTTTCACAATCTTGTTAAGGCTTTGAGTCGATTTTTAGGGCTTTGGGATAAGTTTGCTCATTGGGTCTTGGCAGAACTTGATGGAACAATGGGGTGACAGACAAACTCCGCTTTGGCCAAGGAGAGTTGTGAGTTGTGTGAAGAACAAGGTGAGAAAAGAGAATGAGAATTGTTATATTTTAGTTTTGGTTTTTGTGGCATTTTTAAGACAGTAAAAAATATGTTTAAGAAAGTTTTGGGATCATTTAGTGTGTGGTAAAGTAAGAAAGCACAATCGTAATTAGGGATGGTATATCGATTATTGAAATGATCATATCTACCCAATAACGAAGATTTTGCCGATATTTGGCAGTGATATATATATATATATATATATATATATATATATATATATATATATATATATATATATATATATATATATATATATATATATATATATATATATATATATATATATATATATATATTTATTTATTTTTTTTGCATTTTTCTGTGAGCACATGCATCACCCCCAGTTCATCCTCAGTCCATTAGTTTGTCTGTTTGAGCAGAGCACAACAACGAAAACATGAAATTATATCCCACTTAAATAGATATTGTTATTATTTTTACAAAAGCAATAAGTACATTTGTAGTTAGTTCACTATAACTTAACATAAATTTGGATTGTACAATAGATTTTAAAATATCGATTATGAGCCACAACTGCAAGTCACATATCAGATATCGGTATCGGCTCAAAAGATCCATATCAGACCATCTCTAATTACAATTTAGTAAACAATTTGTCTAGTTTTACAAAAAAGTGCAGGGGTTTTGACTTTATTCCATCTTGCCTACTTTTTCCGTAAATGCAACTAAACTACACATTTTTTTGTAGTAGCACTTCCCGTTACTTTCAATATTATTATTTTATTATTATTATTATTATTATTATTTATATTTTATAAAGTAGGTTGGTTTGTGTCAAATGTTCAACATTAATGTGCAACAGCAAGTCAACACTACAGCGTTTCTATGAGAAGCTTCAAAACGGCTCTGTAGTCCCAATAAAAACGTATTTGCTGACAAGATCAGCAGCTCTGTACTAAATAAAACAACCCAAATGACGATGGCATCGCCCACGGCATCTATAGGAATAATAGGAAGCACTTAGCTAACATGCTATATGAAGTAGACAACTCTTAATTTTATAACTTGGATTAAATTTAGTTTTCTAAATGGCACTGTTGACACGATTGAAGCCTAGTGTTATGCATTTATCTTATTGACATGTTTCCCAACCCAGGGTTTAGTCCATGTTGTGAAAGCTCGTGGGTGCAGATAACCCTCACGGGGCAGTTCACACCGAGTGACAGAAAAGCAAACAGTGTCCGGGCGTTGTTTTAACACCAGTCACTCCACGTTCCTGTGTCTGGACTCTGCACGCTCCAAAATAGGATTTAAATATTTGTGTTGGAATAAACACCTCAAAGTGTCATGATGTGAGTTCAAAATGACCAAAATACACACAATATGCCAATAGAAGATGACATCTGGGGCAGGAGTGTATCACAAAACAAGCGGTCCTGGTGAAATGATTTGTGAACAACTCAAAAGTTTGGAGATATTTTTCATTTATGTTTCTTGGTTATTTCCATAATTACTTTATATTATAGATTCTCACTAACTGCCTTTCCACCCATATAACAAGTGGAGATTTCTAAAATTCACATCAGAAAAGTACATAAGAAATGTGTCTTTATCCTTGAGAGTTAAGGGTCCTAAATGTGATATTTGTGTGTTTTCACCTCCTGTTTATCTTTTTCAAAATCCACATTAAAAACAAGGCAATGGAAACACCTGAAGGCATCAAAACTGTGAATGACACATGTGGTATGAAGTAAACAAAAAAACAAAACAAAACAAAAACTAAAAATAAACATTTACATTGAGGATTTGAATGTAAAATAAAATAAAAAAGTTTGTCTTTTCCTCTTTCTACATAATTCCATATATTTTGCATCATATATTTAATGTCTGCTGTATGTATATAACATGTAGAAAATAGTAAACATTAAATGTGCTATATAAATAAAACTGAAATAGAGATAGTATAAATTCAACCTGGAAGACCTAACTCTACTCATTGCTTCTCCAGAGTTGACCTGCTCCTCAGCCTTCATCACCTCTGTCCGTTACTCCTCCCCGCTGCTCGCCGCTCCTCCTCTTCGTCCAAGTGTCTAGTCTGCCCTATTTAAACCCCCATCACAGATGTACGGCCACATCACTTTGTCCAGTGCCTCATCTCCTCCCCAGCACCTACTCGGCTTTGCATCTCATCTCATCTCATCTCATCTCATCATCGCCTGTTCGCTCCCTCAGCTTCACCTCGACCACCTCCAGAGTCCAGACCCCTGACATCTCCTAACTGGCCACACCCGCCCATCATCGCAACGTTTTCTGCCAGGTCTGAGCACCAAGGTCAACTCATTCAACAAAGCCTTCTAAAACTTGTCTCTCTGAGTCATTCCAGGTTGAAATGGTGTTTGTAATTATAAACACATCACTGTAATCAGGGTGGTCCTGTGAACACAAAACTGCAAATGGCCAAAAATGACTAGAAACAGTAGACGGTACTATTAAACACCATGAGCACAGTTTGGTAACAAAAGAGTTGATTAGTTGATAATGTTTAGTTCCACTTTAAAGAATAAATATACAAACCAGAAGATCAAACTTTAATTCTAACTGACCAGGATGTGCTGTGAAAATGCATAAAGGAGTCACATACAAACGAGTGTGTGTCGGGTGCAGACAGGGTTGTCCTTTATCACCCGTACTGTATACTTGTTCCACTGTGCATTTGATTGGATATTCAATGAGAATCAGTGCAAGACCACAGTTCTCCACGTGATGGCAGTTTGCATGATCCATAACCATTTTGAGTCTCATACCCTTGAATACATTTGACATTCCAACTCAGCCAACCTGCTTAATAAACATGTCCTACATATTTTGTGCCATAATTTTAATAACATTTCTCTAAACCGTCAGTGATGGTGTGAAGCTACTTTGACCCAAACTTACCCCTATGGTCTGTTCATATTTTGTTAACCTTGGACTTGGCCATTTGGGAGTCTGGCAGTGACAGACATCCAAATCTAATCTCTTTATCAGATTCTGACCTTCATTGGGACAGTGGC
Organism: Periophthalmus magnuspinnatus; assembly: GCF_009829125.3. Lineage (NCBI taxonomy): Eukaryota > Metazoa > Chordata > Actinopteri > Gobiiformes > Gobiidae > Periophthalmus > Periophthalmus magnuspinnatus. The sequence continues at coordinate 9,086,554 of NC_047140.1, read as the reverse complement.
TCATATAATCAGACAATGTAGACGGCCTGCACCATTACACAACACGTTTTTGTCATTCCTTCATCTGCAAAATAAATGGTTTTGTCTTGCATTCCTTTCACATATTCTAAACCTCCAATCCTATCGTAATCGCTTAAGTTATTTTTCATAGTTTTCAGGAAAATACCAAAATAAACTGCATATGTGAATCAGATGACATGGGGAGGTTGGTGCACAGGATGTCTCCTCTCAAATTGTCATAACAGCAGAAATCTGTGCTATTTCTCTCTTCCAGTTCAATTCAAGTTTATTTCTACATTTAAAACAACTTCAGCCTAACGTGCTTCACATAAAAGTCAACTAAAAACAAATATAGAGCTCACACGATACAGAGGGAAAGAGTGATAAAACACCAAGATATCCTGTCTAGAGTCTCTCTGATTGGTTAATCCACCTGTCAATCATGTCCTCTGGACTGCTCGTCTTTGTGAAGTTTTGTCAAAGTGTGTGGTTGGACAGGTAACTGAAATACACATCACTGTCATGGTAAACTCTAAAGGTGTCAAGATCCCAGTCTGCCTTGTGTTTTGTGCTTCCCCCCCCCCCTCCTTTCTATGTCAGAGCCTGGAGCTGGGCAGGTATTCGGGCTCCTCTCATGCACACCTGCAACTCATTGCCAATCAAGCTGCACCTGACACTGAGTGACAGATCGTCTGCGTGTCCATGGTAGTACAGCTCTGCTTGGCTCAGTCTCATGTTTTTGCGTTTGATACTTTTTTTCTAAGTTGGATGTTTTTTGCTACTCGTCAGATCCCGCTCCTCTGTCTCTGACCCAGCTCTGCACGACTGGTACGAACCTCACATCTTCTGACCCAGCTCACCTCATCTCTGACCCCGCTGCCCACGATCTACTCCTGGACTACTGCAAAAAATCAATCTACCTTCATTTGCATTTTAAAAAACTGTTCCCTGAGTTCTGTATCTTTGTTTCTCCTGTCAGTCGTTAAGACAAAAGGACATATATAGACTTACTAACATGGTTATTACATTTTTACATTTTTTTATTTTGATTTTGGGATTGTGGTTATAATCAATCTCTAAATATGTTTTTGTTAAGGTTCTATGGCATAATGTTCAGCAGTTACCATGGTGACACTATGCACAAGACCAAAATGTCTTAAAATAGTCTGAAACTCATGAAAAAATATAAAATGGATTTAAACACATTTTCAGGAGCCTGTGTTTAGGTGATTTGATTTGTTTGATTTTCAACAAAGTGACTAATAAAAAAAAACTGTTGGCTAATGCTAGCTAACTTGTGACTGTAATGTTATTTAACAGAGACTTGTTCAACAGCGCAAATCAGCTCACCTGCTGTAGTTTTAATTAAGTCAGTTCTTTTGGTCAGAAATTCAGATTAAAGTCTAAGTTGAGTAACAGCAGTGCCTCTAGTTAGCTTTACCCCCCCACCTCCAAAGTCTGAACTGGTTGAAAGTAAAAGTGGAGTTGTCCTTGGCTGACTGGTGTGCCCCCGGTGTCTGTGTCTGTGTACTGCGGTCTTATCTCTCCACTCTTTCACACTCGTCTGTTTCCATGCATCTCGTCCTCAGACCTCACGCTTTATCTCCAGAAAAACTCACCTCCCACCCCCGCCGCCTGCCGCCCCCACACCCGCTCACACCGCCCTGTCACGAGCAGAGAAGCACCAGAGCTGCACCCATGGGTGTCACCTTGCTTCCCCTCAGCAGCATGGCTCTGATCACATACAGGGTTGGCCTTTCCCCCAGACTCTGCAGTACTCATCGCATAAAGCCACCTCTTTGAACCATGTCAACCCAAAGTACTTAATGTTTTTGCTGATGGAACATTGACTTTCACTGCATCGATCTATTTACATGTCGTCTGGATTTACCCAGAATCATTTTTGAATTTTCTCTTTTTAAAAGGGTTGATTTTCTGTGTTGTGGTGTCAATACTTAATAATAACACATTTGATTTACATAGTGCTTGGATATATTTTTCAATGCATTTTTCATTTCGGATGTATTTATTGCACTGAAAAACATTGAAAAACATGTCATTACTCTGCGCAGGCTTGCATCTCCACAAACCTGACTCTTATTTGACCTATCTTCCACAGTATGACATAAAACATATCTATCTCTCCATACGATGTCCCAAACTATGGTTTTAACTTCAAATCCTGAAAGAAATGCGCCATCATTGAAGACATCGGCCACTCAGACCAACACTCACACACACTCACACACACACACGCCACAGTCATGTTAGACAATGTAGGTGAAGTGTCTTGCCCAAGGACACAATGACACTATCACACTACACTGGAGCCACTGTTGTTCTACTTCTTCCAGTACTTTCAGCACCAGTTCATCAGTTCTAGATCATCCAGTTCTCTGTCATCAGTGGAAATATGAGCTCTCGTCTGAATAATTACAAGAGTTGTGTCATAGCAAAGAGACAAAAAGCTTTACAAACGTCCCAGCTCGTAGAAACAGGCGAGAAGCTACTGCGGAGTGTACACATAACATTTTGTTAACATATATGATTCATTTGACCACATCACCAATCCCAAATTACTCAGGTACAGAGACAGGTAGAGAAGCCAAAAATTGTACTACTTTTTTACTTCAAAATAATATAATGCAGGTAGAAGTATAAAGCAGTTTTCCAGTTGTCTGTCTGTTAAAGAGGAGACATTTTACTTCTATGTTGTATTAACTGCAATACATATATTTACATCATCATGTTACCTTTTATTGTTTTGAAAATGCTATATTCACCCAAAACAACGTATTAACATGTTTCACTTATGTTTTTGACACGTGCGTTCTGCTTATGAAATGACTGCACATCACATCAGGTTTGTGAAGTTGTAGTGTATGATTTTGTATCATGTTTTTGTTCATTTATGGAGAATTGTCGTGTGGGAGCGTGGGTGATGTAGGCTTGTGGGTGGAGCACTGCACAGAATCTTCCCTAGGATGGACTTTGGTAAAAGTGTGGCATATTTAGGTGCGCAGACTATAGTACATGCAAAGACAGTGTCACAATTGCAAACTTTAAATGGTTGATCGTGTTTTCGGTTCTGCAAAAAGTGTTTTGTAGTTTTCATATGAGAGTTAAAGACAGACCAGGACACGCTGGAGGGACTGTCTCTTGGCTGGCCTGGGAACACCTTGGGATCCCACCAGAGGAGCTGGAGGAAGTGTCTGGGGCGAGGGAAGTCTGGGAGTACTGCTTAGATTGCTGCCCCTGCGATCCGGCCCCGGATAAGCGAGAGAAAATTAAGGATAGAAATAAAGCCTGAAAAGACATAAGGGTGTGCCAACGTGGACTGAATGTTTGCGCTCAGAGGGTCAAGTTTAGGAATTTGTGCCGAAATGCAGATTTTAGTGTCAAAGCGATTAAAAAAAACTGGAAATCAGCTGAGCAGATACTTCACAGTAACATCATGAGAGACTTCTGAGGAAGACTGCAGAACAAGCCCCAAACAAGGCCTGAAATGAACACAGACCTGTACATAAGAATCTACAGAATATAAAACAGAAGACCTAATCAGAGTAACATGAGGTAAGAGAGAACCAGAGAAAACCATTATTTGTCCCAAATTCCAGTGTTGCAATGCAAAGTTCAAGAACAGTAAGAGAATATGAAATATGCAATCAAAAATCAAAATACATAAAAAACAAATCTAACCATAATGTTAGAATGACTTTGAATAGAGTTTAGATTAAAAATGTCATGGATGATCACCTAATAATGAGGTGTGAGAGTTTGTTTTTTTTAAAATGACCTTTTTATCCACACTGCTTTGTTTATCTTGATCCACTGCTGGAAATTCAAATCAGCTCACCCAAATCATATGTAAAGTAACTGTAGACGTGCTAGCGATTAGCATAATTGAGAACATGGCAATACAATACTCAAAGCAACCCATCTACAAAGGCCTTCCCAGCCTATAAACAGACTAAGCAGCTGCTTAAGGCCCTGAGGTCAGCAGAACGCCCCCAAGAGCCCATATAATTATATTGAAAATAATCTAATATATGACGTTTTATTGGACACAGAGCTTGTGTGTTTACAGCAGCCTAAATATCCCTCTCAAACAATTATTTATTTATTTAATTTATTTATTTATTTATTTATTTATTTATTTATTTATTTATTTATTTATTTATTTATTTATTTATTTATTTATTTATTTATTTATTTAAATTAGGACAGTGCATATTAATCAACATGTCAACAAACAGCATCAATGTAAATATGCCGGAATTAGCACAATAGCTACTTTACACCCGTTGTCCTAAGGCAGGTCAAAAACAGGAAATTTAAAGAAACACAGACAAACCAAAAGTGCACATAGACATGACAACAAGTGAACCACAATAGACCATATTCCGAGTTTAAGATGTCCCAGGAAAAAAAAAAAAAATAAATAAAAATAAAAAAAATAATAATAATAATAAAAATTACATTTGTTTTATATCTATAGTAGCAAAATATCTGCTGCTCCTACATTTGTTTTTGAGTCGGGCAGAGGTGAGGGCAGCTCTGTGTTTACACCGGTGCAAGGACCCGACATAATGTAAATGTAAGCCCACTGTCACCAACTGGAACACATTAAAATCCACCAGAAACTTGTTTAGAATTTCCAAAATCTTGACCCTGCCTTATATATTCATGTACTGTTGTTGTGACTATAGTAGTTGTGAGACTTTGGATGTTTTCAGTCTGATGTTGATCAGATAAACACAAATACAACTAGTCGAGGTAATGAGAGCAGAGTCATAATGTGTCAAATGTGAATCATCAACAGCTGAGCCAGGAGACATCCGCTGTCGGGGGGCCCAGTGACAAATTCATCTTAGGGCCCCCTGAAAGCTAGGGCCGGCCCTGTTACAAAGCTAACAAAATGTACTTCTGTGAGTCTATACATATATGTGAGAAAATAGGTCCAATAATACGCTTGCATTTACTGTAGCAAACACAAGATATAGATAGAAAAGTTACATAAACTCCGCCCACAACCATATTTTCAAACTGCTGAACTGGTCAGTACCTGGAGGACTAAAGAAGAGAGGAAAGAGTGAGGGGGGAGGAGGGGCGTGGTCTGGATGTATAAGGAACAGTGTGATTGGTATCCACACTTCAAACTCCGCCCCTGCAGCCAGGTGTTTGTAATCAGAAACACCTGGCTGTAAACAGGGCAGCCCTACGTCATGTCACATAGTACTTGAAATTGCAATGGCCACTGGAGGCAGCACTTATTCAGCTTTTGTCTGTTGCACCAGAAAGCTCCAAATGTACCTAGTTTGCACAAAAATGGCAAAAACTCAGTAGGAACAGTTTAGTTCCTCTTTAACCATCACAGGAACTTACAAAGAGAATGGGGTAAAATTACAAATGAAAGCACATAATTGTAGCATTGTCGTCTTTCTCTGACTTCGCACTGCTGTAAAAATCCCTTCCTCTCCTCATAAAGTCCCTATTGTCCGAGCTCATGGACAAACACATTTCCAAGCTCATTTGTGTTACAGCTCTGACTCCGTCCCTTGTGCCGCAGACAAAACAGGGACAAACATGACAGTGCTCTGGTCTGTGGGACAGGCCACTCAGCTCTAATGAGGAGCGATGGCACTTTAATCACTCTGATCTATTAAAGTCTACAAAAGCATCACGCTGGCAGATTCATAATGGCTCTGGAGCAGCCGTTCTCAAAAACAAATTATTTATATCTTGGGGTGAATTGGCAAATGCACTACTTTTGATACTTGAAGGGACTCTATGTAACACTTTGATTTTAAATTCTATAAACATGATCTAAACATGCCTTCTGTGCCGTAGCCTTAGTTAGTTGTTTTTTTTAGTCTTCCTTTTAAGTTAAACACCACACACACACCTGTTACTTTAAAGATATTTTATTTGGTTAAATGTATTCAGTTCAGTTACAACACATATGCAAAGACCTTACCTGAATCTCCATATGGTCCAGACAGAGAGGGGGTGTGCCTTATGTCGGCCATCTTTAAAGGCTTGGGTGTGGTCGTGGGCTGGACCATGTGGAGGGGAGAAACAGGTTGAGTTATTTTTTACTTTTTTGGTTTCAATGTTTAAGTGTTTATAGTATAGTATAGTATAGTATAGTATAGTATAGTATAGTATAGTACCCCTCTAAGTATACAGTTGATGAGTAGATCCTGCTAAAACTTATACCTCCACCTGTAAAGTAGATGGTATATACCTGTGGGAGGTGCTTCCTGCTTAAGAGGGTATTTAAGCCAGCCCAGTCAGGCTTTCTGGACAAAGGGGCTTCAGTGTAGTTGTGTGCATGTGGTTGTTTGGCAGATTTAATTTATGTTACTCATGTTCCGTTTTCGTATGAGCAGTTTGTTAGTATCTTAAATTATTTTGGCGTCCAACTGAAGTCGTCTATTCAATAAATGTGTGTCTGGTAAAAGTGTGTCTGCCTCCTACTTCAACCACATCGAGCCAGCTTCCCCACAGGTAGAAAACATTAGATTTTGCATTATACCCCCTAAACATCGATTGAAAACTTTAAAAGCTCTTTGGATTAGCAGTGATATGTATTTACTCCTAAAAACGTTTGTCCAGTTGGCAGAATTCAATTTGATTTTGCTATGTAACCTGCCTGGACCAATTAGGGATTACACAGAGTACTTTCACACTTGGATTGGTCTGGAGGTGGTGTTCACAACACAGAGACCAGACGTGTGGAGACTCCAGTCTGGAGCAGGACAGATCTGGCTTTGTGTCGTGGGAAACATTGAACCACTTTAACCATCAAAACAATAAAGACTTGAATAGTTTGTCCCCTGGTGAAGGCTGAAACACAATGGGGTTCAGTGAGCTCGTCCTTTGAGACATGTCCTCTTTAATAAAGGCATTTCAAAATAAAACATTATGTTTTTTTTTTTTTTTTTTGTTTTTTTTTGTACCAAACTGATTTAAACACATATATAAACTTTCTGACCTTTTAGCCAGGTTATATTGTTGTGTCCTTTTCAAAAACATACCTGTAGTTGTGTTCTGTTTCAGTCACACTTGTTTTATTAATTCAGTCAAAGTTATCTTCCCTAAGCCTCCAAAATGCTCCGTTCACATTTTGCCAGTTTAGTTGCGTCACTGATAAAACTCCAAACTTCTCCTATGCAGTTTTTATGCCCATAAACCTTCACTCATTCGGCAGTTAAATCGTGTTCACAATGAACACATGGCTCTATTAGCATAGTGTAGGACGTCATTTGTTTTCTTAATGTTCATTCCTGTTACTGACAGCAGAGGGCGCTCTAATGCCTATGTACCTCATTGGAAATGGTGGTGAAACTTATAAAGTAAATTTTCCAAATACAGACATTGTTTTTCAGGCTAGAAAATTTGAAATACTGAACCCAAGGTGACCAAAAGCCTGTTTAAAGAAGAACTAAAGCTACAATAATGTATCGTGTGTTCTTTTAAGGTCGACTAAATCAGAGCTCCAAACCAGAATGAGAAATATTTCATCAGTGCCTCCTGTGTGTTGAAGTGACACCTCTGCCTCATGTACCATGTGAGATTTGGACAGTTCGACAGCCCTGTTACGACTCGACTCATCAAGCGTCAAATAGAGCAGGACAAATGGCTCTTTTTGGGGTCTTCATTTCAGGGTTGCAACTAATAATTATTTTCTTATTAATGTAATTTTTTTTTTTTTTTTTAATTCAATGAATCTCTCCCTGAAGGCCAATTTGTGTTTGGACAGAATTTTGGAAAGAACAGACAGTGTGGAGAGCCTGGCACATACAGCTCTGTGAAATCTGAGGCTTTTCTCATTTCACTTTGTATTCAGACACAGTGCTAACGTTATCACCAGTAAGAAAAATGTCATGGTGTATGCTAAAAGCTTTGTACCTGATTTTTTCCCAAGTAAAGAGCAAAACTGTCTTGCCCCAGTACATATATATCGCACAGGCAGCTCTTGAGGTCAATGCTGATGGTTTTTGGGTTTTAAAACTGCACAGGTGAAGTCTGGAGTTTTATCTATGATGCAACTAAACAGGCAATATGATAACAAAACATTTTTGAGTGCTCACGGAAGACTATTGGTTCAGGTGGAGGGTTCACCTTCTGCTTGTCTCTATGGAGATGCGCCACATGAGTTTAGTGCCATACTGTGGAAAATTGTGTTCCACAGTAACATTCCAGGCAAAGAAATACCAACTCTCCTCATGCTCTCTCCCACACCTCCATCAGCTACTCCTCACTCCCCTCTTTCAGTGGAGTGCATGCAGAAGGCGCCCCCTGTGGCCGATCTGGGTCAGACGTGTTCAACATAAGGCGTTAACTTGAAAACTCACAAGGTGAAACAGAGCATTTTGAACTTTGGAGATGTACACAGAGTAATAATAAAGAGTTACTCAAACATGTGTGAATGAACCAAAACACAACTCCAGGTCTGTTTTTGAGGAGGTAACAACATTATAACATGTCTTGAAGCTCACAAGAGTCTGTTTTGTGTAATATAGGAACTTTCAAATGTACATTATGTAACTTTCTGGAGGCAGCACCTGCATGTTTCCATGGAAATAGAAAGTTTAAACTATACTTCAAAAATTCTCCATTGACATAGATATGTTTTATGTCATACTGTGGAATATTGTAGCCAAGGGAACAACATTTTCTATGGAAACAAGCAGGAAGAGACCAAATAAGAGTCAGGTTTGTGGAGATGCAAGTCTGCTCATAGTAAGGGCAAGTTTTTCCCGTGCAATAAAAAAACAACCATTTATTTTAGTCTATTTTCTTAGCTAAAAAGTTTAAAATATGTTTATTATGATTCTGATTCTTCCACTTCACCCCAAATACACTCAACTTCAGCCTAAGATTTGTGAGTGACACATAGTGCCGTCCACACTCTCACCTCTCCCCTCCTCTCTGGGACAGCCCCTCCTGTCTCTGTCCACGCGCTGACCTCGTGGACACAGCGTGGATCCCTCCTGAGGTGAGCAGAGGTGGACAGGAATAGCGCCAGGGGGTAGTAGAGGGAGGTCTGGTGACACGTGAGGGCACCAAATGTCTGGAATAGATGACACCTCTCCAAATGAGACGGTGATTAAAATAGTGTTGGAGCAGGTCTGAGTGAACGAGGGAATCTGAAAATGTGGAGAAGAATTGCATCAGAAATTGCTCCAGGATTGCATAAGAAAGTTTGCAACTCTGATTTAGTTTGTAAGAAAATGTGTAAGTATGTAGTAAAAGTATTGTGACTGGACCCTATGGTAGAATTTGCTGTCAAATGATCAAATTACCAGATGTTGAACTTTATACTTGTTTGAACCAAGTTCAATATTTTTATTAGTACATGACACAAGTGCTGCAGTCGACTAAACTAATTGTTGCTGGACTAAAGACATGTCCTGTCCTGCAAACCGATTAGTCGAGTAAAAAGGGGGCGTGGCAAAAGCTCAATACTATTACACATCTTTATATCTTACAGATACAGTCATTCTCTCTGACGTCACAAATTTGTGATAATATTTAAGAATCAATGGGTCAGTTGTGTTTTGCCACATGTCTAAAACACCAGCGCCACCATATTGGATCTGAAAAAGTAAACAATGCTCTTGACGACCCTAACTGCAAAGCAAAACTCTGATTCTGAAGGTCCTTAATCTCCAGCCACGTTTAGCACATGTGCTTGGACATAATAATAATAATGGCTTACACTTGTAATGTGCTTTTTCAAAGCTCTACACTATAGTCATTATTCATTCATTTCCACACTTGGTGATGGTAAACTACTATTGTAGCCACAGCTGCCCTGGGGCAGACTGACGGAAGCGAGGTTGCCAATCTGCGCCATCGGCCCCTCCGACCACCACCTATCATTCGCGCACACACCACTTTCATACTAGGCAATGTGGGTGAAGTGTCTTGCCTAAGGACACAATGACAGAACTTGGTCCGAGCGGGACTCTATCCTCCGACCTTCAGGTTGGGGGACCAACACTCTGAGCCACTGTCGCCCCGACATGTGCTTTAGTTTGGGTTACAGATGATATTCATAGTGTGATTGGTGCTTAGCATCAGCTTCACATGAATATTCTATAAATGAAACTCTCTGAGTCAGCGTTGAGTTTCACTCACAGTGACTCAGTGTGACAGATGGAGAATCTGCTGAACACCAGTGTGACCAAACTGACGCTCTCCTCCAGTGCAGAGTGTGGCAGATCTGCTCAGGAGTGCTCAGCTCTCCACATCATTACTCCTGATTTTACCCTCTTAAAAATGTGAACAACAAAAATAGTTCATTTTAAACAGTTTGCAGTGGTTCAAAGTTATTCCTAACTCACTTCATACATTCAGAACATATATAAGTTTTTAAATGCTTTTCACAACTTTCAGACATCAGAGTGGAGTTTTTGTTGTCACACTAATGCTGACAAAAACTAGCATTTAACATGCTAGTTTGCACGTACGCACTGCCAAAACAAAACAAAAACACTTCCTAATCAGAGGCAGACACCACACACACTTAATTTGACCTGCTGCTTTTGCAATACTGTATATCTGTACTGAGGCAAGGCAAAGTTTGCTCAAAAAACATCAGGTACAGGACCGTTTAAGTATTGATATTTTTGTGTGAGAATCAATAGTTTTTGATTCCTCAGTCTGTATCAATATATGGATATTTGGCACTGATCTGCTCATGACTATTTTGTACTTCTACCTAAGTATTATTAGTTTGAAGTAACAAAGCTCTTACTGGAGTAAACTATTGGACACTCTGGCACCTCTTGCTGTCCTGACATGCCTTGCTTACACTATCTCTATGTCTTACACCGACTTTAACTCTCCAAGGACTCTGTAAACAACATACACATACCCAGCTGAACTCTTGGAAAGAATAAGATTTACAATGTACCCAGGTATTCACAGTCTGTTCTTACGCCTGATGTTTTATGACTGCATACAGACTCAGGCTCGCCCCAGTCCTCATGTGCCCTGGCTGGTGCCCCGACATGCTCCCACACAAAACATATGGATCAACAGGATGTTCCATACTGAGATACTGGATCTTGTTTCATGTTTTCACAGCTCCAGTCCTTGAAAGTCCCCATAGGATTTTCCTGACCTGGATTAATTCCAAACACATGGGCAGGATGGACTTAAGGCAAGCCAAACTACTCAAGTCAGAGTAACGTGACTCCAAAATAATATTACTCAAGTAAAAGTACAAAGTAGTGGCCCAAGAAATGACTAAAGTAAGAGTAACTTAAAGAGTAACTGTTGGGACATAATATCTGATTCATACATTAGTGTAAAAAGGACAATGCATGTTTTCAAAGCATAGACACAAACATGTGGAAGAAACACAAATGTTCAAATCATTTCATATTGTCGACATAAAGCTCAAGTCACTTTAGACTCACTCACAGTGGGAAGAAGAAGCTGAACTTTTACTCCAGTCAGAGTACTGTTACTTCATAATAATGATGCCTTACACTCGTAATGACTGACTGCTGACGGATGGAAGCGAGGCTGCCAATCTGTGCCACCTGACCACCACTAACACAAACACACTACTTTCTTACTAGGCAATGCAGCTGAAGTGTGTTGCCTGAGGACACAACGACAGAACTTGGTCTGAACCGAAATCGTCTGACCTTTTGCTTGTGGGTCCACTGCTCTAACCACTGTCATAACAGAGTACAGCCCACCTCTGTGTCCAGTCAGATTTGTTTTATTTTTATTGACACATGAAACAAAGGAGCTCATTGGTCACATATTATTTTGAACAAAATGACTTCCCTCTCCCCTCAGATTAACAGAGTTTAGTGCTTCGCTCATTCATTCTGCATGTGTTTTTTTTTTCTTTCTTTCTTTTTCCTCATAAGCAGCCATATTTGTGCCTGTCCCTGATTTTACGGCTCATTATGTGGCAGATCCAAACAGGGTGATGCACTTTAAGACACTTCCTCTTCTGTGTGTACACTAGTGCAGAGAAGGACATGGGCCTATAAATACACTGGCATTATAAATCCTACTTTGTCTACACTGCAGTACAGCTGCTTTCATCGTTGACACAATAGATGTTCTGTGGAATACTCTTTAAGAGCCATGTTGATTCTCCATCAAAACATTTATGTTCCAGTTCAAAGGATCTCTGTGTAAGATTATAACTTTAAATTCCATAAACCTGACCTGTCCCCAGATACAAGGTAAACATGTGCACAACAAATATACATTTTACTGATAATGGTTGTAATGTTGATTTATTCTTCATTACAAAAACATTGGGCATGATGGTTAAAATTTGGTGTTTTGGTTCAAGATGTAATAAAATCAGAAAACAGACAGCATTTGGGTGCCAGTTCCAACGCTGAAATCCAGTTGGTTTAAAACTAAAATGTCTCTCTGATCTGATGGTCACTCCCTAAACTCCAGCACCTGCAGCCAATCATGAATCAGTGCTAGTGCAGCCTCTGCAGCTCAGAGAGTGAATTCTGGAGGTTCTGAGCTTTAACATATAATAAACTGAAACTTGTATGTGTCTCTATCTGCAGGTTAAGGCCCTGGCAACACAGGTTCAGTTATGATTGTAGTACACATTATTTTAAAGGGCCCATGTTACACTATTTTATGATCTCTCTTATAATGTTCTTTCCTCATCACAAGCATACCTGGAGTTTTTTTTTTGTGTTTTTTTTCACATTGTCAGGTCAGATTTTCATTCACAGATAGGGTCCAGGTAGTGCTGCCTTTGCAGATCATCACACTTGTGTTTCTTAACCTTAACAGCACATAGACTGTAGGAACAGTTTAGAGTCCATGAAGATGTTCTACACCACATAAACATTTAGCCATTTTTTTAAATTTTTCAACAATCTGTCTCTTATTCACGATGTTACGAGCCAAACAGCTGATGCAATAATACATCTGTAGAATAGATCAGTTGAATTCTCATGAAAGCAACATAACACTTAAGTCTGGGTGTGTGGACAACAGTGTCAGACTGGACTGTAACTGTTCTCTGGAGTGTTTGCCCACAGCCACAGTGTGAGGCTGCTGCTCACAGACAGGGGGCGCTCAGCACACTGGAGAGCAGGGGTGGAGCACAGGGAGGGAGCAGGGGGCTGGGGCTCCACAGAACCACCAACACAAGAGCTGAACACAATCAGTATTTCTAAAATGCAACTTAATGACTTGGGGAGAAGTACTTTACAACAATGGGCCTATACCCCACTGTTTTGTACCAGACTGATAAAAAATAGGATTTCTTCACCTAAAACACCCCAGATTACAGGACAGTATTTTAAACTTTGGAGATGTAGACAGCTGGGTTACTACAGGGTTACTCAAACATGTGTGAATGAAACAAAACACGACTCCAGGTATGTTTTTGAGGAGGTAACAACATTATAACATGATTTACAGCTCACAAGAGTCAATTTTGGGTAATATAGGACCTTTAAGATATAAAATGTCATTACCAACACTAAGGCATTGCAAAAGTAGATTAAAAGCCCCAATAAGGCCTAAAATAGGACCTGAGCCAATACTCCCTACAGACACAATGTGATCAGCACTAGTTGTGTTTGTGAGCTCTGATCCTCTCTCCGTTCAGGAAGTGGGACGCACTGCACACAAAAGTAATGCCAGGTCTGAGGAAGGCTAACCTAGCATGCTAACAGCTAATCAACTACTCAGAATTAGTGTACTTATCCTTCAGCGGAAAGTGTTTTTGTTTAGCCCTGTGTTAGTTTTAAGGCCAAAAAGAAAGAATAGAATAAGATAGAATAACAAGCTAAAAGGTATATGAAATGATTAATTTAACTATGTCACCCAGATTTGTGTTGAAATACATTTTCAAATCAATTAAGAACATAAAGAAGCTGTTTTAAATATGAAATCTATTTGTATCTACATGCTTTTACTCCAGATGCCCTTCATATTACATGGCTACTTGTAAATAAAAAGGTTCATATGAGACAAGGCCCTTCACCCCAAATAAATAAAGCTAATCTTTTTTGTGCATGTGAAGAACCAAAATGAACCTCAGAAAAATAAAATAAGATGAATGAAAGTTTGGATTAATGAAAGTGTCCAGTGCCATCACCTAAATAGTACCAGAGACGTGTGGTAAGTCGGACAGGTCAGACAGAGCGTAAATCTGTAGGAGGCTCAGAGCCAGACAGTAGACAGGCTCCAGGGATTACTCTAATCTGAGAGAGGAGATGGCACTAAACCACTCTACAGCCTGTGGTTCATGGTCATTATTCAAAATTATGGAGAAAATACAAAAATAAACTGTTTTGGCAAGAATCTTTCTGAATCACAGATGCAGTAGAATGAGGCAGAAGAAAAAACAGACAGGCAATATGTAAATATACAAATACAAGGCTATTGGTTCGTTGGCTCATTCTACAGAGAATATAGTATCCTGTTTCCGTGGAATCTATATGTGTAAAGTCTGAAATGCATCTGATTCTTGTATTTAGCCGATAATATTTATGTTACTATTAATGTTGTGTACCAAGAAATGAGTCGTGATTAAATAGTAAAAGCCAAAGTTAAATCTGTCAACTGGGAGTGGAGACGTTTCACTGCTCATCCAAGCCGCTTCTTCAGCTCTGGTCAGATTACTGCTGGACACTGCCTTATATTTATCTGAAGGGAGGCGCTAACTACACTGAAACTGTAAACAGCTATTGTTTACAGATTCTGTATTCAGGCTGAGTCTATTGAACTACACTAAGTGTGGACTGAGCCTGGGACCTACTGAGCATAATGAGTCAGCCTAAACGAGCCTACTGGCTAGCTCTTATGTTTTCTTTGTTTCCTTTGTTTTTTTTGGGTCTCAGGATAGAGTTATAAATTGGAGATAAATTATGTCTCAGGCCCCATTCCTGTTCAAGGAAGGATTGTCTTTCTTAACAAAATTAGCTTCTTTAACTCCTCTCTCAAACCATTTCTTTTTTCTGGCTAAGATCTGAACTTCACTATCTTCAAAGGAGTGGTTAGTGCCTTTGAGATGGAGATGTACGACGGACTGGAGCCCAAAGTAACTCTCGCGCTGGTGTTGGTACATTCTTTTATGAAGTGGCTGTTTAGTTTCTCCAGTGTAACGCTCACTGCACTCTTCACTACACTGACTGGAGTAAACCACATTACTTTGTTTATGGCTCGGGATTTTGTCCTTTGTCCACATTACTTTAAACAAAGTAATGTGGTCTACTCCATGTAAACAATAGTTGTTTACAGTTTCTCCTCCCTTCAGACAGACATAAGGCAGCATCCACCAGTAATCTGACCAGAACTGAAGAAGAGACTTGGATGAGCAGTGAAACGTCTTCATTCCTACAACTTTTTGTCCAGTTGACAGATTCAGCTTTGGTTTTTTACTATGGATCAAACCTGGACAACGGAGGGATCACACAGACATGTCATGAAAAAATTTATACCATTGCTGAAAAATTGCAACCCCAATGAACTCATCAGCAGTGTTTTTAGTTGCTATTGTTCCTTTTTCTTCATACTTCGCTTGGGCTCTTTTAAAACCTGCTATACACAGGAGTGGAAAATAACTAATTACAAATACTCACGTTACTGTAACTGAGTAGACTTTTTAAACATGCACTTGTACTTGTCCTAATTGTCCTAATCCACATCAATATGAAAAACAATGTCAACAGCAATGTGTTGCTTAAAATGTTTAACAAAAGTATAATTTCTAGAGTTACATCCTCCAGTGTCTGACATTAAAGATCCAATATTACACTAAATTGACTCTTGTGAGCTTTATATATGTTATAATAATGCTGCATAATGCTCAAAATGCTTTGTTCCACCTTCTGATGTCATGAAGCAGTAGTTTTCAAGGTAACAGCGTCTTTTATCTTTAATACAGTAGAGATCAGTCATTTCAATTATGAATTTAGTGAAGGTGTTTAGAGTTACAAACACTTCCTCTATTACCACATGACATCACAAGAGTGAGCAAAAAAAAAACTCAGTCTTAATATGCAGGACTGTGTGTTAAACATGTGTGAATAAGACAAAACACAACTCCACATGTTTGTGATGAGGAAACAACATTAAAACACAGATCAGAAAACGGTGTAATACAGGCCTTTCGAAAAATACGTATCATGTGAGCGCTGGTCTGGCATTTCCAAAGCCGCCCCTCCCCCTCCCTCTGAGTTGGAACATGCCTTCAGGCTCAATGCAAGTGCTCTGTGTCCCACTTTGTCCCTTTTGTGGGATGGTAAAGTGCAGGTTTGCATTTTGTTCTAATAATACGTCATGTTTCTGTTATTTCTTATTTCAGACACATCTCTTGCTGCAGTGGAGAATTCAAAGTGTCCCGGCTGTTTTAGTGCAGTCTGTCTGTTTGTTAATGCACACATTTTTGAAAATGAAGCATGTGGCTCCAAACCCAGACTGAGCCAAACTTTGACACTGTTTGTTTCTGTTTGATTTGAACTGAGGCCGCTTGTATTCTGACAAGGGTTGACAAAAACAGGTACTAATCAATACTAAAATGAGTTACTCAGTTAGTAAGTGAGCACCAAAGAACCACACAAACAGACAAGACCCAAGGTTTTGGTCCAACTCAACTTGGACTTAAGGCCTAAGATTTCAGACTTTCAAACTAATTGTGAATACATCTTAAGATCTTACAGCATAAAAAGGTGGTAAAATGTATCTTTCTACCATGTTGTAGCATTCCCTCATCAAAGCATATCTGAAGAGGTTTTTAGATGTCATCCATGCATGTTTGAGTAATTTAGCGATCTCTCCTGGGCCCTATTTGAACCCTCCTCACGGTTAAAACAATAAATGTAACCTGGTGATCTAAATACATTAGCAGGTAATACTCCATAGAAGTAAAATACCCCTCTTTAAGCAGAGATGTATTTGATGCTTATTCCACAAATGTATTTACTCAGACACAGCCCTGCTCCTGACATACTCAAGGTTCACTGAAGGACAGCCATAATGGTGCCACTTCACCAAAACAATCCAGAGCTATCTTTCTGAATCTCAGTAGTAAAACACACTTATATCTTATCTGCATGTCTAAAAATAGCCTGATTTACGGGCTTGTGCCGCCTCCTGAACACGCGGCATTCATGTGGAGAGCGCCGTACTCATGGGGGCGTTGTGTCCTGGAAATAGCGTTCTAGTTTGGGCGCTTTGGGACCTCATATCTGCACCTGACCTTTTCACAAAGCTAGCACAATGTCACCTCAGATACCTGCAGTGATGCACTGCCTAACCACAAATAGACCCGTATGCGAAGCAGCTAGCGCACCTGCATGGGCTAAAAGTGCTTTCACAGAAGTTAGCCTTGGTCTTTCATATTGGATAGATTCAAATTGCACTATGGAACTTTTGTGGTGGAGTGTTTGTCTGCGTGGAGATTTAACTGCGTTGCCTGGAGTGTTGGAATGGTTATGGTTATGTTTTTTTCCCCATGCATTTGAGCAAAATTAGTCTTACTTCAGTGCAGATATGTTGTAGCTCTAAGTCAGCTGTGCAGGGGTGTAGCACCAGATTTTGGGCCCTGGGTACAAATCATCTTGGTCGGCCCGTACTACATGTTTTTATTGAAAAATGCACATTACAGACGTTGTGATGGACCCCTCCCTGCACTGGGCCCTGGGTAAACAGTACCCTTTACCCCCCCCCCCCCCCCCCACAGTCCGACGCCGCTGCAGCTGTGTGCTATAAGTAGTGATGTGGCTTTAGCAAAAGACTCGGCTCTTTTGATCGGTTCCTTAATGTGAACTGTTGGAATCTGGAATCTCATTTTTTAAAAGAACCAAATATTTTTCTTTCTAGTTTTCATGCATTTTTTCACTGTTTAACCCTGAACTGATACAAGAATCAGCCCAGAATCAAAGCAGGCGGCAAGAGTGAGAGATTTCTGCACAAAACAAAGATATATTTGGCGTTGTAATAACAGTTTGTCTTTTAATTGTTATTATCGTAGAGAAACGTATTTAGATTCTTATTTAGAGCCCTTTTCCAATTTTACCAAAACAAAACTGGTACAATTTCAGGAGGGGTATGTCTATTCATAAGCTTCCAATACTCAGTAAAGGAACAAAGTTAGATGGTGGTTATTCTGATTCATTATTATAAAAATTACAAGATAAAAATGCAAAAATGAATACAAATGGTCTTATCATGAGAGACTTTAGTGTAGACATTTCTAAAGATGACAAAATTGGAACAGACTTTTCTCCAATTTTTTTTCCAGCTATACCGTGAGGATAAAACTCCGCTCTGATCTCTGAAAGTTGCAAAAAGTGCTTAAACTCATCATGGTGAGTAATTAATGTATGAATGCATAAGGCAAGTGAGGAATAATTCTGGATCACTTAAAATGAGCTAGCTCTGTTTTTCATGTTTTAAGACAGAAAAAATCAGGTACTGCCCATTTGAAAACATATAAAGGTTAATTAACTTAGTGGATTACAGTCAAATATTAGCATATAATAACAAATCTATAGATACATTTTAGAGGTAAGTTTACTATAAGCTTGTGTTGGAAAAATAGGGTCAGTCTTCATTTGTTGACTCGTGACTCTTGACATTGTGTGGTAAACTTATCTGGGCTCACGTGACTGCATACTTGACCCTTGACCTCTGCTCCCTGACCTGCTGCTAGCTCAGCTTCTACTCTTGTTTTTGAAGTGTGTTTAGTGCTAGGCTATATATGAAGGTCCACATTATTCCCTACTTATGGCACTATTTAGGGGTCATGCCATTTTTAGTGGTGTCTGAATGGCCAGTTGGTGAAAAAGTAGTAGTGGGCATCAGTGGTCATTAGACTGGCCGATATAGACCACAATGCATTGCAAGAGTTGGAAAAACAACAGCGCAGCGACAGGTTCTATGCCACGCAAAATGGACTCCTGTGAGCTTTAAGTCATGTTATAATGTTCCCTCATCATAAACAGACCTGGAGTTGTGTTTTGTTTCATTCACACATGTTTGAGTAACTCTTTATTATTAGTCTGTCTACAACATGTAGTGGTAGTTTTTAAATTAACAGCCCCTTTTACATTTAGTTCAGTAGATCCTGGACACATCTGCAGCCTGTCCGTCCATGGGAGTGGATCTCACCTTCACTGTGGTTCTCCTTGTTCTCACTGTTTTTTTGTTTGTTTTTCCTTGTCGAGAAAGAGGGTCTAAGGACAAGGGCTAATCTGGGGCAGTTATCCATTTGCTTGTCTGTTTCTCTTTCATTGCTGATTCTCTGACTTTCTGTTGGTTAAATTCATTCTCATGTTCAGCCCCAAGAGGCGACTGCTGTTGTGGTTTTGGGCTTAAAAAAATAAATTGAATTTCATATTCTATTCATAGAGATTGGCAGTTCCAGGGCTGAAATCATCCAAATGATTCTAGTGAAATGTATGGAGTTTATCAACACAGAGGAGCACTTCCTGTATTACTGAAAGCATGATTTTTTTGTTGTATTTCTTTACTCTTAAACCTTGTGTTGAATACTGTGTGTGGCAGACATTGAGCTGAACTTGTTTTCAGTAAGAACGCTACACATGCTTATTTTAGTTTTGTTCTGTGACAAGAGCCTCTGTAAGCATTCTTTTAAGAGACGTATTCTACCTTCTGGCAACAGTTAATGGTCTACCCATTTATGACCTTGTACGGGCAGTGTGTAAAATTAGTTGAAATCCTTATAGGACCAGCCTTCTTTAGATAGTACCTTTCTCTGAGTATAAGTACTGGATGGCTCCTTTGTAATGTAACACACACACACACACACACCCCCCCCCACACACACACACACATTGTACCTTCACTCATCTGATCAGATAAACTTCTTTCAACTCTCTACCTGGTCTGCAATCACTTCCTTCACAATTACAATTATCACATGACATCACAAGACAAAAGACAACTCTAGGTATGTTTTTGATGAGGAAACAACATCATAACATAGATCAGAAAATAGCGTAATATGAGCCGTCTGCAGCTCAGGGAGTGAATTCCGGAGGTTCTTTCACATGAGGCCTGCCCATAAACTGAGAATGAGACACACTTGTATTTGTCTCTATGCAGGTTTAGGCTCTGGACACACAGGGTCAGATGTGATTGAAGTACTGTTTTTTAAATGATCAAAGCTCAAGATACACACAGATCCTTTAAAACGTTCTGAGCAGGAGAACAAACTGAGATGAAATGATATTTAATGATATAAATAACATTGGTTTGGGTTGCTCTGCAGAATCATTAGGCACCAGCTGTTTTCCACATTTCATCCAGGAACTTCCAGTGTATTCTCCACATACTGAACATGCACTAACACACATCATGAATAATAATGAAGTTATCGAGGTGTGACCCCGGAGCTATAGTTCCCTGTGTCACATGACTCCTCTCCAGACCTCTGCCTTGTTAAACATGAGGAGCTGTTTATGGAGAAACTCATCTGCCCTCAACCATGTCACCAATGGCAACATGTGTGTTTCCATTCAATACAGAAGCATCATAATAACAATGTATGTTCTGTGTACTCTGGGCCCTGTGCCAATGCGACGCTCAACTATGAGTTTTCTGAAAGTCTGTGGAGTCAGAGCCAGAGAAGACACTATGTACTATAAGAGAGTAGAGTTACTTTAAAATGACATAATCAAATAGAAGTGCACAGTAATGGTCCGGGAAATTACTCAAGTAAAAATATATATATATGAGACCACCCGCAGAAGGGTGAGAATGAGATTTTTATTTTTTTATTTCCATATATTGGGGAAACAAAACATGATTAACCCTCTGAACATTTTTGCCATTTTTGTCAAACTTGGCCGTCCCACATTTTGATTTAATAAAATGTTAATGACACCAAATTATGTAAATGGGCATATTTCTTGTCAAAGTTTTTAGTTCCAAAATGTTTTTAATATTTAATGCATTTTTGGTCACACTTAGGACCCAAAGGACATAAATGTACTTAGAAAAACAGCTGCAAATCAGATTCATACTTTCTCCAGCCTAATCAAAAGATCTGTCCCTGCTCTAATCAAAAATATCATTTAAAAAAGCAATACAACTTTAAAGTGGATTTGAATTTCACATGTGTAAAAATGACCTCTAAAATTTAAATATTTCCCAGAAAACTGAAGCCATGTTATAATTGGGAACATTTTTATATGTTTACACAGAAGCTTCAACTTTGTCTAAAATTTGAAGTTTGTTTTAGTTTTTGTGTAGTGACAGTTTACAGTCACTTCTGAGACGTCCTTCCCATTGATCATAACAGCCTGAAGCTTTGCAAAATGACCTTTATTTTTAATCTTTCTGTAAGAATGGAAATATAATCAAATATTCAGGTATGCTTGGTTTTATTTTTGAGAAAACAAGTGAAATTTGAGTGGCTGTTGTTGTGGCGATATCGATTTCTATTGAGTTCAGCTACTCTCGAGTTTCCTGGATACCACCGTTCTCTGCAGACCACGGCGTCAGGGGCAACGGGTTCACATGTAAAGTCTATGGGGGATGTGCATCCAGCACAGAGCGTCTGTCCTCAGGGGCAAGGCAAGTTTATTTGTACACAAGGCAATTCAAAGTGCTACAGAATAAGAAAGAAAAAAAAAATCACAATACAACAAATGAAAACATAAAAAATCACAAATAATAATCATAAAATTAACATTAAAGGAGAAAAGTGCAAAATAAAAACCTTTCAGTCATATGCACAGATAAACAGAACTGTTTGGAGCCTGGATTTAAACGTTGTCAAAGTAGAGGCCTGTCTCACATCTTCAGGAAGACTGTTCCAGGTTTTAGCTGCATAAAACTGAAACACTGATTCCCCATGTTTAGTCCTGACTCTGGCACCAGCAGGAGGCCGGTCCCTGAAGTCCTCAAATTGCGAGATGGTTCATATGGCACTAACATGTCGGAGATGTTCTTTGGTGCTGGTCCATGGAGAGACTTGTTCAAAGCAGGGCTGCTTTAAAGTCTATTCTCTGAACCACAGGAGCCAGTGACCTGAGCACAGGACACATGCGCTCATACTTCCTGGTTCTAGTCAGGACCCGAGCAGCAAGTCTGGCTTTGACAGTATACCTTTGATTTTTGCAATTTTTTTAGGTGGTAAAAAGCTGCAGATGTTATTTATTTGATGTGGCTGCTAAAGTTCAAGTCTGAGTCCATTATTACCCCTAGAACTCTAGCCTGATTTGAAGGTTTTAGAGAGAGAGCCTGGAGGTGACTGCTGACACTTTCTCTATGTTTCTGTGGATCAAAGACTATGACTTCAGACTTGTCTGAGTTTATCTGGAGAAAGTTGTTTCACATCCACACACTGATCTGTTGGATGCAGTGGTAGACTGAATCCACTGGTCCATATTCACCTGCTGCCAGTGAGACATAGATCTGAGTGTCATCTGCAGAGTTTTGACAGGACACATTATTGTTGTGTATTAACTGGCCTAACAGCAGCATGTAGAGATCGAACTTCAGGGGTCCCAGGATTGACCTCTGGGGCACCCCACAGGTCAGGGACATTTTATCTAAGACACATTTTCCAATTTTAACAAAGTAGTTTTCTAGATGCCCACCCAGTCCTCTAGTCTCTGTAAGAGGATCCCATGATCGACAGTGTCAAAGGCAGCACTCAGATCTAACAGGATCAAGACTGAGCCTTTACAACCTGTAAATTGTCTTATTACATCAGTATCTATGTCCAACATCAACTGAACCAATATTTGGGAGCCGATATCTGATCCAGAACATTTTTCATACCAGTATCGGTGCATTAATCCTGCCAAACTCCACAAAACATCTGACGTCTTCGAAACAATCTCAGGGAAATGGAATGTGAACTCACAACTAAATCATTGAAAAACAAAGAATTTGAACAGAATCCATGAATTTGAGGAGATATCCAAATGTCTGATGTTGTCATTTTTGTCATTCCTTTGTTTTGTCCAATATGACCCACTTCTTTAGGTTTTAGGGAGAGGTCATCAAATAGTTTTCTTGTCTTGAGATGATTGAGATGATGGATGTTTCAAAGTTCACAAGAGGTTCTGTGTTTCCAGTGGCCCCATGTAAAGCCTTTTTAATTTTTCTGTTTTGCATGTTCATTCAAAAGTGTGATTTTTGGGACAGTTTAAAATGTTTTTTGTTTTGTTTTTTTCCCAAATGATTAAGTTAGAGTTCTCCTTTGACTCAGATATATGGATTTTCACCTGAGCAACACAGACCGTCTGGAATGAATTTTTAAAATGCCAGTTGGTCAGGCCTGTTTTTTAGCATGTGGCATGTTACGATACATAACTGTGTGTAGCTGTTTTGTATAATCACTGCTATAGTTCATTATATATGACGATAAGGACTGAGGTCATGTGACCAAAAGGACTGAAGTCACAGACTCATAGAGATCTGACAATACAAATACATGATATTCAAATCTATCACTTAACAAACTAACTGAATAGGACAGGAAATACTGATGGGGTGATGTCATGTTACCCAGACGACACCCTGGGATGATGCTTGTCGCAGTTTGATTGGACGATGCAATGTGCCAAGTGGCGTGGTCTCTGTGCCACTATAGTTTGTGTATTAAACTCATTCTATAGGTGTAAACATTCAGCCTCTGCGTGGGAATGTCAACGCACAATCCTTGTATAAGTATTGCTTAAGTATTTGAGTAAATTCTCTGGATTTTGTTTGTGTTCCAAGTGTATTCTTTATCTAAGCAGACACTATCAAACACAAGGCAAAGGCACTTTAGTTATATTCTAAAGAAAAAAAATACAAGCATACAGATCACTGCATAAAACTGAGTAAATGTCTTTAATTTAACCAATTCATTGGGGTAAAATTCAGATTATGTACTTTAAGACACTAAGGACTAAGGAAAAAAAAAAATAAAATAAATAAATAAATAAAATAAACTAAAAATCCAAACATCAACACAAAAATATGCTTATGTCACATGGGATTAAATGCAGAAGTCTGTCGGGTATTGTTTTCTTAAAGTCTTTGTTATTCTGTAAAGCACTTTGAATTACTTTGTGTAATTGTGCTATAACAAACTTGTCTTGCTTTGTAAATATTAATCCAAAAGTAATAAGGTGGACATTTACCAGACACAGAGCGACAGAGTCAGAGTACTGTGGAACATAAAAAGGGGGCACACCCACCTGCACAGTGAAACCCACAAACCACACCCACAGCAACCAAAGAGTAAAACATATCAGTCTGATACAGCCCCCAGGTCCCAAACGCCTCACTCTGCACTGGTCCAGCTGTGACTCCAGTGTGGGAGTGGGTCAGTTGTGGTGTGACCCTCACACTCAGAGCGGTGCTGTGCTGTTGTACCTCCCTCTTTGAAGCTGCACACACCAGACCATCAGATAACAGCATTTATTAAAGCAAAAGGCAGCGGGGGGCTCTGGCGTGTGGCAGATATAGACTCCCACTGCTCCTCCTCTGGACTGCAGGGCTGTGGTCTGAGCTCCTCTCGTTACTTTGAATTATTTGTAATACCTTCCGGCTCTGCACCTGAGCTGCAGCGTGTGCAGTCTGAGCCCGGGGTTAGAGATAATACCACAGTGATGTAAGCACACTGTCTTTGTGATACAGGAAATCCAGGGTTTGGGTTTGATCTTCATTGTGTTTAAATCTGTATTACATACATGCGCCCAGAGACTTTAAATTACAAAATGAGACTAGTTGAGCAGTAAGCAGTGCTTCACCAACACTGTTTACAGTGCGGGTGGAGAGCTGCTGACCTCGACTGGGGATGTTGTCGGGCGGTGGAAGGAATACTTTGAGGATCTCCTCAATCCCACTGTCACGTCTTCCGAGGAGGAAGCAGAAACTGGGGACCCAGGGGCGGACTCGTCCATCACCCTGGCTGAAGTCACTGAGGTGGTTGGCAAGCTCCTCGGTGGCAAGGCTCCGGGGGTGGATGAGATCCGTCCTGAGTACCTCAAGTCTCTGGATGTTGTGGGACTGTCTTGGCTGACACGTCTCTGCAACATCGCGTGGCGGTCGGGGACAGTACCTGTGGAATGGCAGACCGGGGTGGTGGTCCCTCTGTATAAGAAGGGGGACCGGAGGGTGTGTTCCAATTACAGGGGAATCACACTCCTCAGCCTTCCCGGTAAGGTCTATTCCAGGGTGCTGGAGAGGAGAATCCGACCGATAGTCGAACCTCGGATTCAGGAGGAGCAGTGTGGTTTTCGTCCTGGTCGTGGAACACTGGACCAGCTCTATACTCTCCATCGGGTCCTCGAGGGCTCATGGGAGTATGCCCAACCAGTCCACATGTGTTTTGTGGATCTGGAGAAGGCATTCGACCGTGTCCCTCGTGGTGTCCTTTGGGGGGTGCTCCGGGAGTATGGGGTCCCTGTATGACCGGAGCAGGAGCTGTGTTCGCATTGCCGGCAGTAAGTCAGACCTGTTCCCAGTGCATGTTGGACTCCGCCAGGGCTGCCCTTTGTCACCGGTTCTGTTCATTATATTTATGGACAGAATTTCTAGGCGCAGCCAGGGGCCGGAGGGGGCCTGGTTTGGGAACCACAGGATTTCATCTCTGCTGTTTGCAGATGATGTTGTCCTGATGGCTTCTTCGAGCCAGGACCTGCAGCAGGCACTGGGGCGGTTTGCAGCCGAGTGTGAAGCGGCTGGGATGAGAATCAGCTCCTCCAAATCCGAGGCCATGGTTCTCGACCGGAAAAAGGTGGTTTGCTCTCTCCGGGTGGGTGGTGAGTCTCTGCCCCAAGTGGAGGAGTTCAAGTATCTCGGGGTCTTGTTCACGAGTGAGGGAAGGATGG